>NC_059202.1:20794188-21094188 GCF_020615455.1 Coregonus clupeaformis
TACTGATGGTAGGCTTTGTTACTTTGGTCTCAGCTATCTGCAGGTCATTCACTAGGTGTTGTTCTGGGATTTTTGCTCACCGTTCATTTTGACCCCACGGGGTGAGATCTTGCGTGGAGCCCCAGATCGAGGGAGATTATCAGTGGTCTTGTATGTCTTCCATTTTGTAATAATTGCTCCCACAGTTGATTTCTTCAAACCAAGCTGCTTACCTATTGCAGATTCAGTCTTCCCAGCCTGGTGCAGGTCTACAATTTTGTTTCTGGTGTCCTTTGACAGCTCTTTGGTCTTGGCCATAGTGGAGTTTGGAGTGTGACTGTTTGAGGTTGTGGACAGGTGTCTTTTATACTGATAACAAGTTCAAACAGGTGCCATTAATACAGGTAACGAGTGGAGGACAGAGGAGCCTCTTAAAGAAGAAGTTACAGGTCTGTGAGAGCCAGAAATCTTGCTTGTTTGTAGGTGACCAAATACTTATTTTCCATCATAAATTGCAAATAAATTCATTAAAAATCCTACAATGTGATTTTCTGGATTTCCTTTCTCAATTTGTCTGTCATAGTTGACGTGTACCTATGATGAAAATTACAGGCCTCTCTCATCTTTTTAAGTGGGAGAACTTGCACAATTGGTGGCTGACTAAATACTTTTTTTCCCCACTGTACCTCTGCTGCAGAGGATAAGTTCATTAGAGTTACCAGCCACAGAATTTGCAGCCCAAATAAATTCTTCACAGAGTTGAAGTAACATCTCAACATCAACTGTGGAGACTGTGTGAATCAGGCCTTCATGGTCGAATTGCTGCAAAGAAATCACTACTAAAGGATACCAATAAGAAGAAGAGACTTTGCTTTGGCCAAGAAACACGAGCAATGGACATTAGACCGGTGGAAATGTGTCCTTTGGTGTGGAGTCCAAATTTGAGATTTTTGGTTCCAACCGCTGTGTCTTTGTGAGACGCGGTGTGGGTGAACAGATGATCTCCGAATGTGTATTTCCCACCGTAAAGCATGGAGGAGGAGGTGTTATG
Organism: Coregonus clupeaformis; assembly: GCF_020615455.1. NCBI lineage: Eukaryota > Metazoa > Chordata > Actinopteri > Salmoniformes > Salmonidae > Coregonus > Coregonus clupeaformis. Next base: position 20,795,219 of record NC_059202.1, read on the forward strand.
GTGTGGGGGTGCTTTGCTGGTGACACTGTCTGTGATTTATTTAGAATTCAAGGCACACTTAACCAGCATGGCTATCTTCTGTATACCCCCCCTACCTTGTCACAACACAACTGATTGGCTCAAGAAGGAAATAAATTCCACAAATTAACTTTTAAGAAGGCACACCTGTTAATTTAAATGCATTTTAGGTGACTACCTCATGAAGCTGGTTGAGCGAAGGCAAAGGGTGGCTATTTGAAGAATCTCAAATATAAAATATATTTTGATTTGTTTAACACTTTTTTGTTACTACCTGATTCCATATGTGTTATTTCGTAGTTTTGATGTCTCAACTTGATGTTGACTGTAACTGCATCAAAAACTTAAATACCACATTTGGTGGGGTGGAAATTAAGACTGCTCCTGTGGCAGGACAATTTGCAATGTGAAGAATTAAGAAAGACTTGTCATAAACTGACTTCCATAATCAAAACCCATTCATTTTGGCATGTAGCCTTCATCAGGGTGTTTCACATAGCCAGGAACCTTTTTCTTCATGGTCTCCACATTCCGTCATTAAACACAGCCCCAGTGAGGCATTATGTAATGCTGCCTGCCAGAGCAAAGTGTCCTCACAAAACAGAGAGATGGTGATGTGAGATATAGATATGAACTTCTCATTTTGCCCAATAACGTGTCAGACTTCTGTTCTTCAGTCTTCCAACATGAGAGCTCCAAGGACTCTAGACGCCTGGGGTTTTCAATTCCTGCAAACAAAATGCAACATCGGGCCAGAACCACACAGCTTCTTGGGATGCCGACAACTGTTTAAGTACTCATCAGAAATGAAACGTCAGTCGAAAGATACCTCTTCCAGAAGGTCACGTCCTAAAGAATAAGAAAAAAATAAGAATGCTGTGGAAGATGTTTACAAATGATGTGAAAGAGCTTCAATCTTAATCTGATTACACCGGTCTCAGCTCTCTGATGTGGATGACTTCATGGCTGGGTTTACACAAGCAGCCCAATTGTGATCTTTTTTGCTATTAATTGGTCTTTCAGATGATCATATCTTTTGACAATAATTCGGCAAAAGATCAGAATTGGGCTGCCTGTGTTAACGCAGCCCATGACATATTCTACTGTTCTCACTGTCAAAATGTTTATTGTCTTGCCACCTGGTTGGAGGGCACCTGGTACAATCAATGTTTTACATTTAACATTTAACTTGAAGCATAGTTTCTATAGTTCTGCTCTAGTCTGGAAAAAAATGGTTAGGGGTCGTTAATCGCGAGAATATATAGCAGTGAAAACTGAATACGAGCACAGAGAGATGAATAGTTTGTCATGTTGACGCGTCCACTTCCTCAGAGTGAGAGTCTCTTGACCCGTGAGGACTCATTGATCCAGGTGAAAAACTCTGCTGGTGGCCCAATGTGGAGAGTGACTATGTTCACTCAATATTTTAAGGAGTGCTGCTTGTGGTATCAGGGCGCATTCAGGACTGACCTCACGCTGGGCGGTCACGGTAAGTGGCAATATAAATGGAAATTGGGCTCTTCAACTTGGAGTAGGGGACAACTCGGAAACAATTACGCTGTCCAGATAAGCAGCAATGATAATGGCTTGATGTAAATGACATGGCTGGTATTACTCTTGTCGTTACTGCTATTCAGGGCCGGACTACCGCATTTGGGGCCCCGGGGAATTCTTTCTCTGCCCCATGGCAAAAAGTGTAGAATTGCAGGAAATTAGCTTTAAAACTGCAACATTTTCTCTCAGCCTCATGACAAAATGTGTATAATAGCAATATAAAACTTCCCCTTTTTTGGGTATTATTTTGAGGTGGGTGGAGGGTGGGGGGTATCAGCTGAAGTTTTATAATGCTATTCTACGCATTTTGTCATGAGGCCAATACAGTGGTCACCAACCTTTTCCTGAGTCAAGATCCCTTTTCCTGAGTCAAAATGCAAGCCGAGATCTACCGCTCAGATTTGTTTAAAACATGACTTAAAAAAACGTAAGCCTATGCAGCATTAACCAATTAAAAACAGTTCTGTAGCAATGAGGTTTATGCAGTAGGCTATAGGCCCAGTACATTATCACTGTATATTGGCTTTGCTTTAATTGCCCTGCCAACGTTGTTCTTCTCAGACCATTTTGAAATTATATATATTTTTAAAAGGTATATGATCACATTGGTAATAGATCATTTGTTGAATTACTTGTGAGGCACAAGAGCTCATGCAGTAGAACATTTGAGGTGCCGGTACACAGCTCTGGTGAGCTCTTGCCCAAGTCAAGCACTGATGTTGTTACTTCTTTGAGAAAGTGAAATATTCCTCGATATAAAAAAAAACACAAGCCGCTAATAATAACAACGCAAGCTTATCGGAACACTTTGCTATGCTCATTCATTGCAGCTGCAGTGCTGGTTGTAGCGTGAGTGGAAGTAGGGAGAGCACACATTCTTTGCTCTCTGGGCCTGCCGGGTAGGCGGAGTTCTACTTTCAGACACATTCAATGGTTCAAAATGGGAACACTTTGCTGAATCAAGTGCACCAACAGAGTGAATATTTTATTATAATAAAAAATAAAAAATAAAAATAGGAACACAGTTCTTTATTGGCTGATGGAAAAATGTGGAAGTTTTAAAGCTAATTTCCTGCAATTCTACACATTTTGCTATCATATGCTATCTGGGGGGCCCCAGAATATTATTTTATTTTTGGGTTGGGGGCACCCTGGAGGTCGGGGGCCCTGGGGCACGTTCCCTGCGTGCCCATTCGGTAATCCGGCCCTGTTGTTATTGTCCATGGAGTTAAATGTTATCTCACCAAACATGCATAACCTAATACAGGGTTCTCCAACGCCAGTCCTAAAGAGCTACTGGGTTTGCAGGCTTTTGCTCCAGCCCATCACTAACACACTTGACTCAGCAAATCATGGTCTTTGGTCTGGACTATGATTTGCTGAATCAAGTGTGTTACTGCAGGGCTGGAACAAAAGCCTGCACACCCACTAGCTCTCCAGGACCGGCGTTGGAGACCCTTGGTGTAGTAATATCCATGGGGGACTACAAGAGAGCCCAAAAAAGGGGAAGGTTCTTTATTGTCCTTCTGGTTGTGCCACAGGAAGTGGAATCAAAGGGGATGGATAACTGTTTCACAGCTCAGCTCTTTCATTTGTAACTATTAGGTGAGACGAGACCAGTCTCTCCTCTCTCTTGCTTGTTGTCATGTCTCTGCCTGCCAGCTCTAATTTAAGGTTTGGTTTATCAGGGTTCCATTATTGAGTTGGGTCACTGCATTGAAAACAAACAAGTCAAGATAAATAGAAAAAACAGATAGAATCCTGCTATCAAGTCTACACACCAGACAGTTCCCCCCCAAATACCTGTTTTCAATGCAGTTCAGACAGAAAACACAACATATTCCTTTGACCATATATTTGAAAGTAAAAGACAATACATCTCCACATAAAAACACAATCCTAATGCAATGGATACACATGCGATTAGAAATGCAATATCTTGGACACCTAACATGTTCCATTCGGATAAAAAATGCTATAGATTTATATAGACATTTAACATATGATTGCTACGTGGAGTTTTTTGACAACATCACGTGTTATACAATGAGATCCAAAAGTATTGGGACAGTGATATGAGGTTTTTATAATGTTGTGGGAAACCAGGTTAGAGTTAGTGGATAAGTGACTTAGTGCCACAGAGTCTGCATTCCTTATGTCAAAGGAGATTACTGATGTTGATCTTAGAATAATTGATGGACAGGATATACTGACTTGGGGTAAAGGGTAATAACATCAAAGAAGGGAGTGCCCATGATGGATATTTTTAGTGGACTATGAGATAAAACTGGGTTAATCACGTACATAGAGTTAGAATTCTTTGTTGCTGGGCCAGGAACTTAATTGGGTCATTGCACTGTGTGTGTGTGGGTAAAGTGGGAATCTGACCTAGGGTCGAATTGCTCGCTCTTACTTAAATCCATGGCTGTCCTACGTTATCAGTGACTCAAAGCAGACTGTGGCCTTTTGCTTCTCTCCTCAAACAAAGTGGAATAAGTGGCCAGGGTTGAGCAGAGTTCAGGTTAAAAACCTTTGTCTCTCCTATTCTTGATTGATTACAGCAGGATGGGGTGGGGTTTGTGTATGTTTGTAAGATTTAAGTATGGACCTGTCATGTTCAACAATCAGTCTTCAGGTAAAGCTCAGGAGAGCCGGGGTTGAACAGAGTTTAAACTAAACATGAGTATTTTTGCAAGATAAGGGACTGATTGATTGTATTACTATTGATTCTGAACTGAATGAAAGTTGAATTTAGCCGCCATCATAGACAAAGGAAGTGGGCAGAGCGATAAAGAGCGGGAAACTGAAGAGGGAGGGATTTTAAGCAAGGGTGTGGGTGAAGGAGACTATATAGCTAGGGAAGAGAGAGAGAGAGGGGGCCCTAATCTGCAGATTAGCCTGGCTTTATTGAAATTGTAATAAAGTCATTCTTGATTCTACAAAAACTCTGGAAGGACTTTGATTTTTAATAAAGTATAGTGATTATTTTCCACAACACCCATTGAGAGTTACCAGATATTCGTGAAGAAACTTGTAACAGAGGGTATATAAGAGAGAGTGGCTCTTTGTTCAAGTCAGTTCGGAATAGCCAGAGGCAGAGCTATGTCTTCTGTTATAACGAACCATGGTACCATATTAAATACTCATATGAACTCCCCATCAAAAGTATCTAAGTATATCCTTACATTCTTAATTACTTGATACCCTAGAAACTCATCATAACAGATTGGCGTCTAAATGAACAGGTAAGCAGACATTCATTTTTTGACTATGTCAAATTCTGCTTATCTGTGGTAAAGCTGAGCTGTAACGAACATTTAAGCAATATTTTTAAACGGGGACGATGAGTGGTATTGAGTTATTTAGTGGGATGTAAGGAGGAATATCAAATTAGACAATGACATGGTGCTATGATTCAAAATAGGGTGTGTTCAAAGTAATGAGTAAAGGCAACAGAGGACAAACGAGTGGGCGCAGGGCACCCTTGATGTAAGATACATCATAAAGAGAGTGGGTGTTATTCCCTTAATGTAAAAGTACATTATAAAATAAATAGGTTAAGGACCTTTGAGGTGGTAAATCGTCATAAACAGAAGAGAGAATTAGTCCCTTGTTAATTACTCAAAATGGCCAGGAGATGGAGCAGATGCAACGTAACATATTTAATCTATATATATATATATATATATATATATAAAGTCAAAAATAGGCAAACGACATTTTAATACAGAATGGGGATTTTCATTTAAGTATTTGATTACTAATATTGCATGAACTAATAGCAGTAATGAATGGCAAGTTTAATAGACTGGTATCGGGAAAAACACAGTCACCATTAAGAGTAAACCAGAGCTTCATTTAACTCAAAGAGAGAGACAGGAAATGACGAAATTATTAAAGACAAATCCGCATTTAAAATAAGTATTTTGTAAAAGTAATGTAAATTACATAAATTAGGGTTTTTCAATGGGGGACCATATCTTGGTGATTTATCCGCATGGACAGATAATGAGTAAGGTTTTTAAAAAAGGGATAAGTTAAAGATAAGAAAATATAATTGACAATATCATTTTAAGCAACACGAAATGAGATTTACATTATATGAAATAGGCGTATAAAGCATGCGATTTAATGAGCGCACGATGGCAAGGAAATGTAAGTAATATGGAGAGAAAGTCAGCAAACGAAGTTAAGTAATTGAATGGGACAACATGGGCTATCTTATGAACAAAGAGCAGAAAGTAATTTGAATCTGAGGGGTGCATAATAAGTTGTAAAAATTGATATGATAATTTGATATAAGTTAGGATAAGAAGTTACAATATATAACATAATTAAGTCATAGAATATCAAGTAGTGGTATGGAGATTGTGAGGTTATTTTAGAGAGTAGTGGAAAAGTCTGTATTTTCTGGACAGGCAGGGCAGTGTTCTGAAATTACAATCTATTTTTTGGTCTGCGGGGAGTGTTTGTAGAAGTGATTTGTGTCGATTGAAATTGGTTAAAAAACACGAAGGGATTATTTGATGTGAGTACCTAGAAGTTTCTAATGTTATATATGTATTAACTTGCTCACCCAAACGTAGACGTACGTCATGGGTGGGGAAATAATGAATAAGTGTTTTATAAATTGTACCGTTGTGGGATCATGTGATAGAGATAAGGTTTAAGGAATAAACTGACCATAAGTAATGTGGTTATAGACATAATTTATAATATAGTACAAAGCCAATTTAGGGTTTCCATTAAATTATTATCAGTGAGGAGCTAAGGTAGTGAATTGAAGGTACTTCATTTTGTATCAGAGGTTAAGATGACAAACCATTGTAATTGCGCTATTTGTAGGATTTATTTGTTATTTCAATGGCATAGAGTAAAATCTATGTTTATGAGTGTAATTCAACTGCTGGTATGGGTTGCTTGAATGGATACTACAGAGTATTTTGTTTGGTGGTGTAGAAGGGAAGGTTTGAAGTGTGCGTGGTTCAAATGGAAAGACTCACTTATTTAACAGGAATAGCGAGACGATTTTGTGGTAGTAATTTTATTGCGTTGTCTAAGGGTTTGATAGATTAAACGATTGAGACTGGTGGCATAATGTCTATCAATAAATGGGGTATTGAGACTATGGATATAAATTCAATATATGCTGGTAAACTACAGCAAGTGTTTGGTGTTACTTGTAGCCTACTTAGAAATGACATTTACCTAGATCTGATGTATTCTAATAATGGCGGATTGATGATAAACTGAACCAAACATGACGTTACTACAGCAATTTAGCAGACTAAATAGCCTTGGTATATCTAATGACTGCCTCGCCTGGTTCACCAACTACTTCTCAGATAGAGTTCAATGTGTCAAATCGGAGGGCCTGTTGTCTGGACCTCTGGCCGTCTCTATGGGCGTGCCACAGGGTTCAATTCTCGGGCCGACTCTATTCTCTGTGTATATCAATGATGTCGCTCTTGCTGTTGGTGACGCTCCAATCCACCTCTATGCGGACGACACCATATTGTATACATCTGGCCCTTCATTGGACACTGTGTTAACAAACCTCCAAACGAGCTTCAATGCCATACAACACTCCTTCCATAGCCTCCAACTGCTCTTAAACACTAGTAAAACTAAATGCATGCTCTTCAACCGAACGCTGCTTGCACCTGCCCACCCGACTAGAATCACTACTCTCGGCGGGTCTGACCTAGAGTATGTGGACAACTACAAATACCTAGGTGTCTGGTTAGACTGTAAACTCTCCTTCCAGGCTCACATTAAGCATCTCCAATCAAAAGTTAGATCTAGAATCGGCTTCCTATTTCGCAACAAAGCCTCCTTCACTCATGCTGCCAAACATGCCCTCGTAAAACTGACTATCCTACCGATCCTTGACTTCGGCGATGTCATTTACAAAATAGCCTCCAACACCCTACTCAGCAAATTGGATGTAGTCTATCACAGTGCCATCCGTTTTGTCACCAAAGCCCCATATACTACCCACCATTGTGACCTGTACGCTCTTGTTGGCTGGCCCTCACTACATATTCGGTCGCCAAACCCACTGGCTCCAGGTCATCTATAAATCACTGCTAGGCAAATCCCCGTCTTATCTTAGCTCACTGGTCACCATAGCAACACCCACCCGTAGTCTGCGCTCCAGCAGGTATATCTCACTGGTCATCCCCAAAGCCAACACCTCCTTTGGCCGCCATTCCTTCCAGTTCTCTGCTGCCAATGACTGGAACAAACTGCAAAAATCTCTGAAGCTGGAGACTCTTATCTCTCTCACTAACTTTAAGCGTCAGTTGTCAGAGCAGCTTACCGATCACTGCACCTGTACACAGCCTTTCTGAAATTAGCCCACCCAACTACCTCATCCCCATATTGTTATTTATTTTGCTCATTTGCACCCCAGTATCTCTATTTGCACATCATCTTTTGCACATCTATCATTCCAGTATTATACGAAATTGTAACTATTTTGCACTATGGCCTATTTATTGCCTTACCTACATAATTTACTACATTCACACACACTGTATATATATTTTCTGTTGTATTTTCTGTTGTTTTTATCGCACTGCTTTGCTTTATCTTGGCCAGGTCACAGTTGTAAATGAGAACTTGTTCTCAACTGGCTTACCTGGTTAAATAAAGGTGAAATAAAAAATAAATAAAATAAGTTAGTTTTTAAAACCTACGATAGAGGTAAATACAGAACGCTGTTTGAGAATGTGTTTTCTTTTGTCTACTAGTAAACATGGATGAGTTTCAATGTTTTTGTCTGCGGGTGTTAGCCATTGGGGGCTCGCTGAAACGTGAGAGAGCTGTAAGGGACATTATGGGTTACGTTAGGTGTACAAGGATGTTTTGTGTGAAAGGGCTAGCTAGTTAGTGGTGAGAACTAGTGACGTTTAGAGTGGTGACATAACTTGCTATGTGACGTGGAAGTAGTTGTTTAACTTGCTTTGCAAGGACAGCAGATTTTATAGAGCGACGGGTAACGGTGTTTCGATGGTGAATGTTGTCGAATGTGTGTAGAAGGTCCCTGGTTCAAACCCATGTAGGGAAGGAAGCAAAACTCTTACATTGATGATGTTGACGTGAATTACTGGTTTTATTGATAGAATTATATGAAAGATATTGTCCTACCAGCCCATGTCGGATAGGATAACATAGTAATTAAAGTTTCATCTCTGTGAATAAATGTTTTGTTTGTTTTGACTATAACTTAGAAATAATTTGTCATCTGTTGAGGTACCGTTAGATGGAACGTCAGCGATAGAGAATAATAGATATTGTTGTGGGAGATGTGAAATGTTGAATTGGATTGTTTGAAGAAATAAGTAGGTTAATTGGGAGATGTGAAATGTTGAATTGAATTGTTTGAAGAAGGTTAAGTAGGTTTATTGGGAGATGTGAAAGGTTGACTTGGATTGTTTAATAGACTGGTATTAAAATAATTATTTATATTTAGGTGAATGAAAATATGTTATTAGGTAGTATTGCTTTGTGGAGACAATTTACTAATGACATGATTTCGTAAGAGGGTGAAAGGAAGTAGTGATAGTTGGGCTATATTGACATATGCATTGGGATAATGTGGAACACATATATAGATAGTTGAATATGGAACGTTCTTTGACAATGTTTTATTATTATTATTAAATTCTATAGTTTGTTTAAGACAACAATGAGTTATGCGGACAGTTCATTAATTCTAGAAACGATAATCTGTTTATGGTATGTTGAACAATGGGAGGTAGTTGTTACTATTAGGCTGATAGATTAGTAAACTTTTTTTGTGTAATTTATGAAGTTATTAAACAATAGGTTGTTATTTTAAAACATCAATGCAACAGGTTGCGATGATTAAATTACCAAAAAGAGGTTATAGGTTTAGATTAGAAGGTGTAGTGAACATAATGAAACGTGGTATTATCTGATGTGTTTTCAGTGGGAGTTTTTTTTCTTCTTCCAGGATTGATGGAATACCCCTACAGCAGGGTTCTTCAATTCCGGTCCTGGAGGGCCGAAACACTTCTGTTTTTTATTTCTACCTGGTAGTTAATTGCACTCACCTGGTGTCCCAGGTCTGAATTAGCCCCTGATTAGAAGGAGAGGATGAAAAACAGAGGTGTTTCGGCCCTCCAGGACCGGAATTGAAGAACCCTGCCCTACAGTATATGTTAAGGGAAAGTAGGAGACAACGTATCACACAATTCTTAATAGATGCCTGGGATAACATAGCACGTCTTACTTACGCGGAGTAAGTGATTGTATTGACAAATTAATTAAATATGACATTTAGAGGGGTGACAGGAACAATATATGGGGAATCAGATTTTCCTATGTTGTTGATCAAGTAACTATACTAGGATATATTGATATGGGATCACATGGAGCAGATTTAGCATTTCAATAATCATTGTGAGATTTACAGGGGATATGGTCTGAAGGATAATCAATTACAAATACTCATTGTATACTAAAAGTAATGTCAGTGCCTTTTATCTTTTGAGAGATTTTAAATTATCTTATTATGAAGTAGTTATGAGGAATTACATTGAAACAAACGATTATTGATGTGAGATAGGACTGTGTATATCTGTATCATGTTTTGTGTGTAATTACTATCTTTGGATTGCTGATTGTAATTCAATGTTAATGAAAATTATATAATTTCTCTTCCAGGAGAAGGGGATTTCCTTATCTCACTGGAATGTTTCCCAGGGCTAGGGGGAGAAGTTAGTACATTTAGGCAGTCTTAGGTAGTAAAAGGGAGCTAACAAATTAAATAAGGACTGGCTATTTTTGTTTGTTCTTTTCAATTGGGTTTTTCAAATAAACACACACAACCCACCTAGTATGATGTTTATATAGGGTTGTTTTTTTCACACAGTGAATTTTATGACGTTTTCTTTCTTTTTTGAGTGAGTTTTGGGTACAAACGTGATTTTTTTTTAGAAGGAATGTCATGAGGACTTAATGTACACTTGGGATACGTTACATTTATGAAATGTTTTCACTGTTGGTAATGATTGGTCTACTATAGAATGGAACACTTCGTTGAATGATTTCAATGACCTCTAAACTCTGTTCTGACTTTCTAGTGTGAATTGATCACCCACACTGGAAGTCCTAGAGGCATGAGAGGAGGAATTTAAGATAGTTTATTTTACCGAGTTGAGGGTAATTTATAATACTGAAAATTATGAAGAAGTTTATCATTTGGCAATAATCCCAAATACATATATGATTCGGACCATGAATAGGAAAGAGTGAGAGAGCTATCCCTGAATGAGGGATAACTGTCGCTAGTCAATTGTACTATTCTTGAATTACTTTACGGGATAAAAGTCACTTAAGGTATTATCAAATGTTGTCATTTTAATTTCATTTATTATTTTGGTTTAATAGGCAATGTTGGTGTTTTGTTATTGAAAGCATGAATCACGTTGTGACTCATGTGTTCAAAAGGAGGTAGTACTGAGGGCATGAAGATTTATTGGTGAATTTGCATATTGTAGTAAGAATATAAACAGTAGTAATTAATGTGTTATGGGTTAGATTAAATGTTTTAGGTGAAACTATATTTGTGGTATAAGGCAGGATGTAGAGGGGGCCTATCTATGAAACTAGTGACTATAACAAGCTGCAAGAATGTGCACTTCCTAATCAAGGCTTATCCTGACTGATAAAAATATTTGTATTACCTCCTACAGTGGGACAAATTGATGCAGGTATCTCTCTCTGCTACTTTCCCCTCCATCAAGGTAGTCAGCAACACCTAGTACTGACCTCCCCACCTAGATTCTGTCCAGCTCTTACTTCTGTAATCCTTTACTGCCACATAGTATCCAAATCAGAAAATGCCCAGATTCTTCTGTTAGGATGGCAGAGTTGCCTTCACCTTTTTGAAAGAAAGTCTGCAGAACATTAGTTAGTTGAGACACAACATGGCAGAGTTGCCTTCACCTTTTTGAAAGAAAGTCTGCAGAACATTAGTTAGTTGAGACACAACATTCTTTCAAAAAGGTGAAGGCAACTCTGCCATGTTGTGTCTCAACTAACTAATGTTCTGCAGACTTTCTTTCAAAAAGGTGAAGGCAACTCTGCCATCCTAACAGAAGAATCTGGGCATTTTCTGATTTGGAGACTATGTGGCAGTAAAGGATTACAGAAGTAAGAGCTGGACAGAATCTAGGTGGGAAGGTCAGTACTAGGTGTTGCTGACTACCTTGATGGAGGGGAAAGTAGCAGAGAGAGATACCTGCATCAATTTGTCCCACTGTAGGAGGTAATACAAATCAGAGGAGGAAGATGGAACTGCCACTGTGGAGCATTGTTTTTGTTTTTGTGTCTGTCTGTGTGTCGTTGCAGCCGATGTTAACAGAAATTGGGAAGTATATTAGAAATTGGTATTGAGAATAATTGGTAAAACATAATAATTTGTCATATAGTCAATGATTATGTGGATTTATTGGATTATAAATTAAATCAATTTAACGGTTATGTTTTGTCTTCTAGTGAGGTAAATACAGATGGTGTCTTGATGCATAGTAGGGATAATTTGGCCTAGAATGGGGTGAACATAAATAAAATAAACAACCTATGAACCGGCTGAAGATGAATATCAGAGACGTTGAAGATGTTTTTGTAAAGCACCACTTCTACATGCAACTGGTCTACAACAGCCAATCGAAGCTATCAACGGATTTTCTCATGTTTTTAAATCAAGGGAGTGGGACAGAAGTCTACCATTGAGTGAGAATGGAGAAAGATATGTTCAAATGCAACATTTCTAATGTTGTGGGCAAATGGTTGGCAAATGGACAAGACAAAGAGGTTGTAGAAAAGGTGGTGACTCGATTGAGACATTGTAGTTGGGACATTGTCATGGGCAACTCATTTTGAACTATGAAGCTGTCTGAAGAACATAATGAAGAGACGGCAGAAGATTTAAGTGCCGGGAGAGTAAAGGGGTTGCTTAGCTGTGTTAAAAAATTGGGATTAATCAACATTTGCTAATTTGGGTAGTAGGTATATACACTGCTAAATTAATAGTATTAAGAATGCATTGAGATAATGATCTGTATTTATTATCAGGATGAGGAAGGTCATAATAGAATTATGGATGTTTATACTGTATGTTAATATAAGTGTACATTCTGACAGTATTAATGGGTGATAAAGTTTAGGGTTTTATTTTTGATTGATAAGAACCAAGTGACTCAATAACAATTGTCATTATAAATTTGGTTGAGTTAAGTAATTTGGGTTTGGTTATAATTTATAAGATGGATGAGTGATTTAAGTAAATCATTAGTATGTATTAGTATAAATATTTTCAAGATGAAGGATATGGCTTGTACAATTGAGAACTGTCTTATATAGGTATTGGGTTAAAACAGTGATACATTATGGTAATGTCTTAGGATACACTTGTATGATTTATTTTGAGTAGACATTGTTGAATCATAATGTTTGACAAATGGAAGTCAATGTGAGGATTGTGACTGAAATCATGAATGTGTTGATTAATTGGGTTAACGTATTAACAGATTAGTCATTATATACATTTGAAGTATTGGGTGATATTGATATGGATGTTTAAAGTGGTACATATCTATGTTGTTAGGCAAGTACTCAACTGGTTTTTATCATGGGGATATGCTATTTTCATCTGATCTGATTGTGTTTGAATTCTTAAAGCATAAACAGTTTAGGGATGTACTGATTTAACAGGGAGTGAAAACAGAGTGTTATAATGTAAGTCTTCTCAGGCATATTAGGAGAACAAAGTTGGAGTTGAATATTGTATCTATTAACAGTCTTGGATTTTTAAGCAATTGGGTATGAGATGTTACTCATTAGACAAAATGAAATTAATAATTGCATAGCATTGGATGCTATTATAGTAGCTAAAGAGGGGATGTATGTGATTATAGGGGGAGAATCAGGTTGTCATAAGGTTTTGGGAATTTAACTGAAGTTATGGGAAATATTAGAGACATGCAGGAAGACATCCAGAGTAATAATTCTTAATATATATAATGTTATTCCAGTTTAGAGTCTATTAATAATGTTGATTAAGGAATGGGGAAGGTTATGTTGGAAATGTATAACGGGGATTTTAAGATTTACAGGATTGAAGATGTGGAAACAAGACTATCTCAGTCGATCAGATAGCACCCCATGTGACCAGAGAAAAGCTTGAGATTCCTCTGAATGAAGATGGATGAAGAAGACTGAAGTTATTTTTATTTAGATATATTCATTTGAATGTATTGTAATATCCATGTAACTTAGGAAGTGTCATTGATCTTTGTATTGGTATGGATGTTAACATTATGTTAAGAATTTATTTCTATATATCTTTTTCTTGGTAGCGTGTCTAAGATGATGGGTCAGTTATCTAGCACCAGGTTTGCACACATCTCAGGAGGGATTTTGTCCCAATACTCTTTGCAGATCTTCTCCAAGTCATTAAGGTTTCGAGCCTGACGTTTGGCAACTCGAACCTTCAGCTCCCTCCACAGATTTTCCATGGGATTAAGGTCTGGAGACTGGCTAGGCCATTCCAGGACCTTAATGTGCTTCTTCTTGAGCCACTCCTTTGTTGCCTTGGCCGTGTGTTTTGGGTCATTGTCATGCTGGAATACCCATCCACGACCCATTTTCAATGCCCTGGCTGAGGGAAGGTTCTTACCCAAGATTTGACGGTACATGGCCCCGTCCATCATCCCTTTGATGCGGTGAAGTTGTCCTGTCCCCTTAGCAGAAAAACACCCCCAAAGCATAATGTTTCCACCTCCATGTTTGACGGTGGGGATGGTGTTCTTGGGGTCATAGGCAGCATTCCTCCTCCTCCAAACACGGCAGGTTGAGTTGATGCCAAAGAGCTCAATTTTGGTCTCATCTGACCACAACACTTTCACCCAGTTCTCCTCTGAATCATTCAGATGTTCATTGGAAAACTTCAGACGACCCTGTATATGTGCTTTCTTGAGCAGGGGGACCTTGCGGGCGCTGCAGGATTTCAGTTCTTCACCAATTGTTTTCTTGGTGACTATGGTCCCAGCTGCCTTGAGATCATTGACAAGATCCTCCCGTGTAGTTCTGGGCTGATTCCTCACCGTTCTCATGATCATTGCAACTCCACGAGGTGAGATCTTGCATGGAGCCCCAGGCCGAGGGAGATTGACAGTTCTTTTGTGTTTCTTCCATTTGCGAATAATTGCACCAACTGTTGTCACCTTCTCACCAAGCTGCTTGGCGATGGTCTTGTAGCCCATTCCAGCCTTGTGTAGGTCTACAATCTTGTCCCTGACATCCTTGGAGAGCTCCTTGATCTAGGCCATGGTGGAGAGTTTGGAATCTGATTGATTGATTGCTTCTGTGGACAGGTGTCTTTTATACAGGTAACAAACTGAGATTAGGAGCACTCCCTCTAAGAGTGTGCTCCTAATCTCAGCTCGTTACCTGTATAAAAGACACCTGGGAGCCAGAAATCTTTCTGATTGAGAGGGGGTCAAATACTTATTTCCCTCATTAAAATGCAAATCAATTTATAACATTTTTGACATGCGTTTTTCTAGATTTTGTGGTTGTTATTCTGTCTCTCACTGTTCAAATAAACCTACCATTAAAATTATAGACTGGTAATTTCTTTGTCAGTGGACAAACGTACAAAATCAGCAGGGGATCAAAAAATTTTTTCCCTCACTGTATATATAATAGTGATTGGAGAATATTGTATTTCATATGAAGTTATAGGGGAATTGTTGGGTTATTTTATAAATTTTTTATTTAACCTTTATTTAACTAGGCAAGTCAGTTAAGAACAAATTCTTATTTACAATGACGGCCTACACCGGCCAAACCCGGAGGGTCCATTTCAGCAATTACAAATTGATTTTACGCATATGCCGAAATATAGGGGGTATTCATATCTTTTGGTAATTGTCGATAGGTTTTCTAAATGGACAGAGGCTTTTTTCGAGAAGAAAAGAGAATGCTCAAACAGTAGTTTTTGATGGAACATATTATTCCTAGGTTTGGAATACCTATTGGTATTGATTCCGATAATGGCACGCTTTTTACGTCCAGAATAACTAGACAGTTATCAGCAGCCTTTGGGATTAAGTGGACGTTTCATATTCCTTATTGTCCGCAGAGTTCGGCTCAGGTTGAACGCACTAATAAAACGGTTAAGGATAAACTCATGAAAGTACATCTAGCGAGGAGGATGAATTGGTTGGAAGCATTACCTTTAGTACTCTTATCAATAAGAGCCATGCCTAATGCGTGTACGGGATTGTCTCCTCATGAAGTGTTGATGGCTAGACCTTTTCCTCTAGGTGCACTGATGAAGGAGAATCCAGTGGGGGATATGACACAGCTACAGGAATTGCAACAAAATTATGTTAAACATTTATTTTCTTTTGTTTCCAAATATTCTCAACAGGTAATCGATTCCCTTCCCTCACCAGGGGAGAAACCGATACACAATTTTCAACCAGGAGATTATGTTCTGGTACGAAGTTTAAAACCTGTGGTTATTCAAGGAGAGCCACGTTATGGATGTCCAACACAGGTTCTTCTGGTAACTTGTACAGCGGTTAAGGTTAAAGGTCAACCGCAGTGGATACATGCGTCCAGGCTTAAAGGAGCACCTAGGACACAGACACCAACTTCGGAGGAGTTGGGGAAGGACTGAACTGAAGGGGATATTTGTATAGACTTCGATTATTATTATAGTGTTGTGTTATTCTTATATTCATTATCATTTCTTTGTTTGTTTTTTGTGTATTTGTTTTTCTTTTATCAAACCTAGGTGGTGGTGGAGAGAAAAGTGGGAGTTTCTGGAGGAATCATGGAGAAAACCATGACGAGATGCAAACTCCTGGGAAGGATGAATGGAGATATTGCATCAGTGACATTTATCATAGTCCTTATAACTCTGACAGAAGTTATCTCTGGGGGGCTAGTGATTGACAATTCTAAGATGAGGGAAAAGATGGTTATTGACAATACCGATTTTAGCAAATCTGACAATGAGAATGGAAGGTTAAATCATGACTATATGAACACTAATATAAACATGAGACTTAGCGACAATGAACAGCACCCTAAGCGTACACAGAGACAGGTTAGTCAGACTGACATCTACATAGAAAGGGAGGTGATGGAACACGTTCCTGTATCTGAGAATGACATGCATTGTTTATATTATCCTCTCAGAGCTACAGGGAGTAAAAGCCTTTTTATGTTCATAATGTTACTTTTGTGGTTTTTGTGGTTTTAAGTGAGGAATTGATAAGGGTTAAGGTTGAATATGAATCGGTTGAAGGAGAGGAAGTCTTAATACTTATAATGTCATTAGCGGCAACAGGTGCTAGCACACCAACCGTAGAATATTGTAATGGGTTATGGAAAGGGTTGACGCCAACATTTTTGGTTCAGAGAGATTTGATAGCTTATGAAAGTATGCAACCAGTAGCAATCAGGACTAAGCAGAAAGTTGTACCTCTAACCTGCGTGACTTCTATAGCTAGTCATACAATTCTATATAAAATGGGGATTACACAGGGATGTCCAGATAAGAAGATTGTTTTGGATACTAATTTACCCTGGCCAGCAACTTTACCTGAGGATAAGACTGCTGAGTTGGTAGAGAATGGGGAAATTATTATTTATGAGAATATGGATTCACAAGTGAATTCTATGCACCCCATAGCGTCTAATTTGTGGTACAAAACACTTAAGCAGAAAGTTAGAAAATTGACTCAAAATTCATGTTATGTGTGTTCACTGATTTATTTCCTTATTGGGCGGTTCCTCTGCAAGGGTCAGAAGGATTGCCGACCCTGTGCATTATTGCTTATCAGTATGTATTGAACACTCATTCTGAGATGGGATCACAATCAGTCAGACCGATAATTTTGCTGAATAACATTTAAACATTGGTAAAACAAATAACATGATCATCAAGGATGATGGGATTCTTCACAAGATGTCTCAATATGTTATTTATACTAATATATCTGTAAGACAGGAGAATGGTAGGGATTTGAATAAGGTTCAGTCAACCATTTTTGCGATTCAGGAACATTTGCCATCTGTTACTAGATGTCCGATCTTTTACGATAAGCATATAATTCAAGTACCGAGTGATTTATCAATTGTACCCACTAAAGTCTCAGCTATGGTAAATGCGTCTTCTGTATTTGATGTGTGCGTAAAAGGAAGACAGAGAGGAGAGTTATCAGTAATAGATGTTGGTTTTCTGAGAGCTTCTCAATGTCTCATGATGTTTAAGGATATGGGGGGAAAGTATCGCATTTCAAAAGTGGGAACATCACCGATTCCAGTGGTGTTGTGGAAATAATATATGGACTACTCTTCCTCCACTGTTCAGGGGAATATGTGGAGTCTGTACTTTAAACGACCTTATCTATGTTGTTCAGCCTGTTTGTTGATAAGAATCTTACTGAACGTTTTAGGAGGGATACTTCGGAACTTATGGGATATGTACATTTAAAGAATACAAATCCTATTGATTTGGCTACTAGATACAAAGCAATACCTCAAGATTTTAAGATATTTACACGTACTCAGTTAGTTTTTAAGACTATTTTTGGAAATACAGAATTGCAATATTCTAATCATTATCTCATAGCATTGACACGTCACCATGTTGCTAGAGTGGCTAATGCTACTGTCATGGGTTTTCTAGCTATTGGTTCTGAGTTGGCTCTTATTAGACAGTATGCTATTGATAATCGCATAGCATTGGATGCTATTACGGCTGCTCAAGGAGGTGGGTGTGCAATTGTTGGAGGAGATACTTGTTGTACATACCTACCATCAGAATCAGAGGGTCTTGGGAATTTAACTACAGCTATGGGTAATATTAGAGACATACAGGATGGCATTAAGCGTACTAATAGGGATGCTAAGATAGGGGGAGGATATGGTAATTTGAACGCTGTTGAAGTTTTTTCAAGGTTTTTTAGTGGTAATTCCATAGGAACATGGATGGCAAGCATTATAGGTCCTCTAGTGGCAACATTACTTATTGTAGCCATAGTTATGGGGTGTTGTTTTCCAAATTGGGGATTGATTTGGGGATTGATTTTAAGATCTGTACAAACGATTACTAACATGCCAGTTATTACAGCTAGAGATGTATCAGTTAATGTTAATACAAGGAGGGAGAGGACTAATTCTTCTTCTTCGTCATCTTGTTCCAGTTTAGAGTCCATTGATAATGTTGATTGAGGAATGGGGAATGTTAAGTTGGATATGTATAACATGGAATTTAAGGTTTACAGGATCGAAGATGTGGACAGATGACTATCTTAGTGGATCAGATAGAGCCCCTTGTGACCAGGGAAAAGCTTGGGGTTCATCTGACGGCGCAGGGATGATGAAGACGGATGTTTTTGTTTATTTTTATATTCATGTGTATAGATTATAATATCCATGTAACTTAGTAATGGTTATGTATAATTGTTGTGTATGGATGATGTCATTATGTTAACAATTTATTTCTATGTAGGTTCAAGTCAGTTCGGAATAGCCAGAGGCAGGGCTATGCCTTCTGTTATAACGAACCATGGTACCATATTAAATATCTTATATGAACTCCCCATCAAAAGCGTCTAAGTATATCCTTACATTCTTAATTACTTGATACCTGAGAAACTCATCATAACAGACAGTGACCATATTTTTTGGCGCTGTACTCCAGCACTTTAGATTTGAAATTATACAATGACTATGAGGTTAAAGTGCAGACTGTCAGCATTAATTTGAGGGTATTTTCATCCATATCAGGTGAACTGTTGAGAAATTGCAGCACTTTCTGGACATAGTCCCCCCATTTTAGGGGACCAAAAGTATTGGGACAACTTTAAGTATTTGGTCCCATATTCATAGCGCACAATGATTACATCATGCTTGTGACTCTTTTTCCCACCTCATCAATCTACACACAATACCTCATAAGGACAAAGCCAAAAGAGGTTTTAAATTGT
The DNA here is from genome assembly GCF_020615455.1 of Coregonus clupeaformis. Lineage (NCBI taxonomy): Eukaryota > Metazoa > Chordata > Actinopteri > Salmoniformes > Salmonidae > Coregonus > Coregonus clupeaformis. The sequence continues at coordinate 20,814,835 of NC_059202.1, forward strand.
TGTTGCAAATTTATGAAAAATAAAAAAACAGAAATACCTTATTTACATAAATATTCAAACCCTTTACTATGAGACACGAAATTGAGCTCAGGTGCAACTTGTTTCCATTGATCATCCTCAATTCAATTGATTGGACATGACTTGGAAAGGCACACACCTGTCTATATAAGGTCCCACAGTTGACAGTTCATGTCAGAGCAAAAACCAAGCCATGAAGTCGAAGGAATTGTCAGTAGAGCTCCGAGACAGGATTGTGTCAAGGCACAGATCTGGGGAAGGTTACCAATAGTGTCTGCAGCATTGAAGGTCCCCAAAAACACAGTGGCCTCCATCATTCTTAAATGGAAGAACAACCAAGAATCTTCCTAGAGCTGGCCGCCCAGCCAAACTGAGCAGTCGGGGGAGAAGGGCCTTGGTCAGGGAGGTGACCAAGAACCTGATGATCACTCTGACAGAGCTCCAGAGTTCCTCTGTGGAGATGAGAGAACCTTCCAGAAGGACAACCATCTCTGTAGCACTCCACTAATCAGTTATTTATGGTAAGCAAGCCACTCCTCAGTAAAAGGCACATGACAGCCCGCTTGGAGTTTGCCAAAAGGCACCTAAAGGAGTCTCAGATCATGAGAAACAAGATTCTCTGGTCTGATGAAACCAAGACCTAACTCTTTGGCCTGAATGCCAAGCGTCACGTCTGGGGGAAACCTGGCACCATCCCTAAGTTGAAGCATGGTGGTAGCAGCATCATGCTGTGGGGATGTTTTTCAGCGGCAGGGCTAGGAGACTAGTCAGGATCGAGGCAAAGATGAACGGAGCAAAGTACAGAGAGTTAATTGATGAAAACCTGCTCTAGAGCGCTCAGGACCTCAGACTGGGGCGAAGGTTCACCTTCCAACAGGACAGCAACCCTAAGCACACAGCCAAGACAGCGCAGGAGTGGCTTTGGGATAAGTCTCTGAATGTCCTTGAGTGGCCCAACCAGAGCCCGGACTTGAACCCGATCAGCGACGAACCCCATCCAAACAGACAGAGCTTGAGAGGATCTGCAGAGAAGAATGGGAGAAACTCCCCAAATACAATTGTGCCAAGCTTGTAGCGTCATACCCAAGAAGACTCAACGCTGTAATTGCTGCCAAAGGTGCTTCAACAAAGTACTGAGTAAAGGGTCTGAATACTTATGTAAATGTGATATTTCAGTTTAAAAGAAAATATAAATTAGCAAACATTTCTAAAAACCTGTTTTTGCTTTGTCATTATGGGGTATTGTGTGTAGATTGATGAGGGAAAAAAGCTATTTAATCAATTTTAGAATAAGGCTGTAACGTAAGAAAATGTGGAAAAAGTCAAGGGGTCTGAATACTTTCCAAATGCAATGTATAAGTGAATTTGTCCCAATTCTTTTGGCCCCCTAAAATGGGGGGACTATGTACAAAAACAATACACCCAATATGGATGAAAATACTCTCAAATTAAAGCCGACAGTCTGCATTTCAAATCCAAAGTGATGGAGTACAGAGCCAAAACAACAACAAATGTGTCACCGTCCCAATATTTTTGGAGCTCAATGTAAATCTAGAAAGAGGCAGATTATGTTTGTAACAGCCCCTTCTAGCACTGAGAAGAAATTAATCACTCATCACTTTTCTCCGTCCCAAATGCCACCCTACTCCATACATAGTGCACTATTTTAGACCAGAGCCCTATGGCGGGAATAGGGAGCGATAGGCAGCCTAGCGGTTATGAGCGTTGGGCCAGTAACCCGAAAGGTTGCTGGTTCGAATACCTGAGGTGAAAAATCTGTTAATGCGCTCTTGAGCGAGGCACTTAACCCTAATTGCTATGTCTCTGGGGGTAAGTTGTCTACTAAATGAATGAAATGTAAATGTGTTGCTCTACACAAAGGAAGGGAGCTCTAATTGCATAGTGATAAGATTTGAAGAAGGCATATTTAACGCTGTAGTCAGGGACAGATGTAAAGGCCCTGGTGTTTGCAACGCTGATTAATTCAATTGTACGTCTTTCTGTTGGTGCAGCTATTGGTCTGTTGCCAAAGAGATTAGCATTTCAGAGTTCCCTGTAATACAATTCAGACATTTCATTAAGGTCCCTACCTCCCAGGCCATAGAAATACACAATGCTGTGCAGCTGTAATGACAGCGAGTATAAGTGAATTAAACCAACACAATTAGATTGGGAGATGACATGGGACGAGCTGACATGACTGTGCAATGATGTATTTTTTTAATGCGACATGTCCATAAAGGCAGTGTGGTCCACTGTGAAATCATGTGCCCCAGAAGAACCCTGGAAAATTGTTTGAATGAACCTACTAGCTAAGTTGTTAAGAGAGACAATGATCATATAAACAGCCCTTTCTCTATCTGCAGACAACAGCCAGCGGCCCTCTGTTTTTGTGGGGGGAATTTGTCATGCTTTCCCCCCAGAGGCTTGTTGGGAAAGAACTGAGCGGAACGTCTGCCTCCCTGCAGAAGCAATAGGACAAGGTTGCCAATTTTTTTGGGATGGTAATAATATTGTATTTTTCAATACATTCACATGGCACCAGCATCTCCTAAGATTGCATTCGACACTTCGTCACATTGTTCTCCCATGGCAAATAATGTCTCAGTCTCAAGCCAAAACGTTACAGCACAGTGTATCATTATTGACATTTGAATGGCATCGGTGTGGTTTTGCCTGCAACAAAATGGAGAGACTAGGGCTGGGCTATGTTTGTAACACACCTCATTGTGTCCTCAGCTCAGACTGAAAGATACACAGGAAGTGAGACTGATGCTGTATATTCAACTCAATTCAAGATTGCCCCCTGCTGCGAGAGGAACCGGTATCTAAAATCTCCAATACATTTACCTTTGGATTATTGGGGTTTATTTTGGTTGCTTTTTGAGTGGAAAAACTATATGAGAGGAATGCCTGAATTATCGGAGCAATAACAGTGTCTGACTGTCAAAAGCCACACAAGGACACACACAAAGACCTCTACTTCTGTGACTGAGGGGATCAAAATGGAATCACTGTAAACTATACTTTGCAGCGTGAGCTAAAACAGAAACCCTGTGTTTTCATATCCTTCCGACGAGGTGAGTTCAAAGTTCACAGAAGGTCACCCGTAGTTGGCTGCTAACGACAGAAGGTCACCGGTAATTGGATGCTAACGCATCCCAAGCATTGACGGGGGGAGAGATGCGGCGCAATTAGTAGGTAATGCATGGGAGTCCCCTCCAGGACGCATTCTAATTCACAGATTGTGCAATGAAGGGATCAACTGGTATGACTGTCGTGGGTGGCATCCAAATTAGCCTGTGCAATGCTGAGTCACCTAAGAGAGGTGACTGGAATGAAACTTACTGTAGCCTCCCTGGATGTAAGTGACTACAGCCTCTGTCTGAGCTTGTATTCATAAAGCATCTCAGAGTAGGGGTACTGATCTAGGATCAGTACCCCTTATGTCAATTTAACCTTATTCCTTATGATCTAAACGGTCAAGCTGATCCTAGATCAGCACTCCTACTTACTGGTTCAATTCCCTTGCCAGCTGTTCCCCTCTCAATCGCTACACTTCAAGGCTAAGCAGAATGTTAGGCACACCAGAGATAGTGAGTACAGTTACATGCACACAACAATATGATTATTGTGAATAGTCAGGTTAATATAATAGTTTGATTTAAACGTCGACATGCTTTGCAAAAATAATCCTGTTTATATGGACACATCTGAAATCAGGCTACCTGATGGGACTTTGATAAATGCAGAAAATCGCCAAACAAAGCGACCATGTTGTTTTTGTGAAGACTATTTGATTCTGAGTTCGGACATATAACGTTTGTATGTGAAAACTATTTCTAAGATGAATACTTTCAGTTTTTCAGAACTCACTTCATTTAGGCAAAATAAGGAAGCTTGCGCTGCTCATGCTAGCACATGAGCAGATCTAATACACCTCTGTGTTTCCACGTCCTAATCATTAGAAAGATTGCTTAGAAAACCAGGTGTTTTAATGGGTGTATCCTTACTTCGACTATGATAAGCAAAATAAGGTGTTTACATGACTGATGCCATACTCAGTTTAATATCTAATTATTAGTGTGCATTTAAACATATTCAGTGTAGGAGGTACAGGGTATTAAGTGTGGCATGCATAATCAATCGAGTATAGGCTAGGGTTAAGTTTTGAGGGTTGCACAGAGCTTGACTTCCTTGTATGGTCCATGACATGCTAATGCAGTAAATAATATCTAGCGATGAGTGGGATAGCGTTGAAGGAACAGAGAGCTCTGTATAATAAGCCAATTAAAACAGTCTCTCCATGACAGCTGCCTAAGATTATGGGTGCATCCCAAATGGCATCCTATTCATAGTGCACTATGTTTTACCAGAGCCATATGGGCCCTGGTCCAAAGTAGCGCACTATATTATATATTATTATATTAGGAATAGGGTGCAATTTGGGACACAGTCAGTTGAATCATCTTCATATTAAGCTGACAAAATAATACATTGCGAGTGATCTAACGTTTACGTCTAGATCAGCAGGCTTTCTTTATATGACAGAATCTCAGGTACCATGCTGTCAACCTCAGGTACCATGGTAACAACCTCAGGTACCATGCTGTCAACCTCAGATACCATGGTAACAACCTCAGGTTCCATGGTAACAACCTCAGGTTCCATGCTGAAAACCTCAGGTACCATGGTAACAACCTCAGGTACCATGGTAACAACCTCAGTACCATGCTGTCAACCTCAGGTACCATGCTGTCAACCTCAGGTACCATGGTAACAACCTCAGGTACCATGGTAACAACCTCAGGTACCATGTTAACAACCTCAGGTTCCATGGTAACAACCTCAGGTACCATGGTAACAACCTCAGGTACCATGGTAACAACCTCAGTACCATGCTGTCAACCTCAGGTACCATGCTGTCAACCTCAGGTACCATGGTAACAACCTCAGGTACCACGTGGTCCTCAATTGGTAGAGCATGGCGCTTGTAACGCCAGGGTAGTGGGTTCGATCCCCGGGACCACCCATACGTAAAAATTTATGCGCACATGACTGTAAGTCGCTTTGGATAAAAGCGTCTGCTAAATGGCATATTATATATTATTATGTTAACAACCTCAGGTTCCATGGTAACATCCTCAGGTACCATGCTGACAACCTCCGGTACCATGTGAACAACCTCAGGTACCATGGTAACAACCTCCGGTACCATGGTAACAACCTCCGGTACCATGGTAACAACCTCAGGAACCATTTGTAACAACCTCAGGTACCATGGTAACAACCTCAGGTACCATGGTAACAGCCTGGTTTACCTGCTCTATTATTTTCTCTATCTTTGCTCCTTTATATGGGAATGAGTCCCAAATGGCACCCTATTCCCTTTGTAGTGGACTACTTTTAACCGGGGCCTATAGGAAATAGGGTGCCATTTTGGAAGCACCGAGTTTTTTAAAATATGAAATCACATGAACATTACCCATACATATCTGCCTACACTGGAATGTGTCATTGCTGGTGGATGCATGGTTCAGTGCAGCAGGCAGAAGCTGTAGTGAACTTCATGTCCAGATGACTTATTTGTGATCCATCTATCTCATCTGATGTCCTCATAGCCCATCTGAGTACCTCCAATACACAGTACTGGTACAGCACTCTCACTGATTGTGCTCATCATACTGATGATAATTTCTGGTATGACATGTATTACATCAGTCTACTAATATTACATGCCAACATCTCATATCTGACGCAGATACTGCATTTAAAGGCTAATATTGAATCCACATGTTTATTTAGCCAATGGCAATGACATGATATCTCAGATTTCACAGTGCAGTTTTCTTTTTAAAGACTGTATCAAACAGACGTTGAGATGATATTAACTTGATGTGAAAACTTGACACGAGCTTTGCATGCCAGATTGTGTTGTGTTTTAATGAAAACTTGATACAAGCTTTGCATGTCAGATTGTGTTGTGAACGCAAATGAGGACGTAACATAATTTGTACTTTTCTCAAAGCCCAGCGCTGAATCTACCTTAAGCGGGTAAAAACATTTCAAAGCCGTTTTGGCTGGGGCTCAAAGGAAGTAAGACGCATGGGCAATTCCACGGAAACAGAATTGCGCTGAGACTTTTGCGCAGAGATTTAACACTCAAAATGTATGCCAAACAATAACCATTGATTTCAAAGTTTAACAAACCATACAACTCTATGCATAAGGAGGAACGTTTAACAATTTGCTCTGAACATTTTATAAAAACATTTACTGGAAGAACTATGCAGATGATCTACGTTTTCAAAAAAATGTAAATATCTGTTCCGAATTAAGATTCTATGCTGTCTGCGGAAAGAATGGGGTATCAGCTATGACATGACACACTGACTTTGAAAAAATCTATTTTGGTTATTGAACTACAGTAAGTGAAGTGAATTTACACCCGGTAACGGAATTGCGGTAACAGAATTTCATCATAGGTTCCTGATCTGTACTACACAGAAATGCATAATTATGGATATAAATATAATTATATTAATGGTGATGTATCCTAAATAGGTACACAAAGGTATAAATATGCAATAATCTTCCTTTGCATATTTGGGTATTATTCTACGCACTGGCTATTATTTTAATGAGCTCTGCCACCAAACAAGACCACATTTGGTTGATCCGGACAGGACCAAATCTGAACCAATCATAGACGACTATGTTTCACAAATTTGGACATCAAAGAACAACACAGAACTGAACAGAACAGTACAATAGAGTTCAATACAGTACAATAGAGTAGATTACAGTAGAGTTCAGTACAATAGAGTAGATTACAGTAGAGTTCAGTACAGTAGAGTTCAGTACAGTAGAGTACAGTAGAGTTCAGTACAGTAGAGTACAGTAGAGTTCAGTACAGTAGAGTTCAGTAGAGTAGAGTTCAGTACAGTAGAGTTCAGTACAGTAGAGTTCAGTACAGTAGAGTACAGTACAGTAGAGTAGAGTACAGTACAGTGTACTCAACTCTAGTGTGCTCTACTGTGTACTGTACTGAACTCTACTGTACTGAACTCTACTGAACTGAACTCTACTCTACTGAACTCTACTGTACTGAACTCTACTCTCACTGACTACATCATTACTCTACTGTACAACGTCTGTTTTACTTCTTTACTACTGAACTTTACTCTACTGTACTGAACTACAGTGTTTTCAGAAAGTATTCACACCCCTTGACTTTTTCCACATTTTGTTGTGTTGCAGCCTGCATTTAAAAATGATTAAATTATGATTTTGTGTCACTGGCCTACATACAATACCCCATAATGTCAAAGTCGAATTCTGTTTTTAGAAATGTTTACAAATTAATAAAAAATGAAAAGCTAAAAAGTCTTGAGTCAATAAGTACTCAACCCATTTGTTATGGCAAGCCTAAATACCTTCAGGGGTACAAATGTGCTTAACAAGTCACATGAGTTGCATGGACTTACTCTGTGTGCAATAATAGTGTTTAACATGATTTTTGAATGACTATCTCATCCCTGTACCCCACGCATACAATTATCTGTAAGGTCCCTCAGTCGTGCATTGCATTTCAAACACAGATTCAACCACAAAGACCAGGGATGTATTCCAGTGCCTCACAAAGAAGAGCACCTATTGGTAGATGGGTAAAACATTTAAAAAGCAGACATTCAATATCCCCTTGAGCATGGTGAAGTTATTAAATACACTTTGGATGGTGTATCAATAAACCCAGTCACTACAAAGATACAGGCGTCCTTCCTAACTCAGTTGCCAGAGAGGAAGAGAACTGCTCAGGGATTTCACCATGAGGCCAATGGTGACTTTTAAAACAGTTACAGATTATAATGGCTGTGATAGGAGAAAACTGAGGATGGATCAACAATGTAGTTACTCCTCAACGCTAACCTAAATGACAGAGTGAAAAGAAGGAAGCCTGTACAGAATAGAAATATTCCAAAACATGCATCCTGATTGCAACATGGCACTAAAGTAAAACTGCAAAAAAATTGGCTAAGAAATTAACTTTATATTCTGAATACAAAGCGTTGTATTTGGGGCAAATCCAACACAACACATCACTGAGTAAAATTTGTCAAATTTTTAAGCATGGGGGTGGCTGCATCATGTTATGGGTATGCTTGTCATCGGAAAGGACTAGGGAGTTTTTTTTAGGATAAAAAGAAACGGAATAGAGCTAAGCACAGGAAAAATCCTAGAGGAAAACCTGGTTCAGTCTGCTTTGCAGCAGACACTGGGAGACAAATTCACCTTTCAGCAGGACAATAACCTAAAACAGAAACAAATATACGCTGGAGTTGCTTACCAAGAAAACAATGTTCCTGAGTGGCCTAGTTACAGTTTTGATTTAAATTGGCTTGAAAATCTAAGGCAAGACTTGAAAAAGGCTGTCTAGCAAAGTTCAACAACCAAGTTGACAGAGCTTGAAGATTATTGAAAATAATAATGTGCAAATATTGTACATTCCAGGTGTGCAAAGCTCTTTTACCCAGAAAGACTCACAGCTATAATCACTGCCAAAGGTGCTCAGTGGTGTGGATGCTTATGTAAATTCGATATTTCTGTATTCCCTTTTCAATAAATTTGCAAACATTTCTAAAAACATGTTTCACTTTGTTATTAGGGGGTATTGTGTGTAGATGGGTGAGAAAATAAATCAATGTAATCAATTTTGAATTCAGGCTATAACACAACAAATTATGGAATAAGTCAAGGCGTATGAATACTTTCTGAAGGCACTTTTCACACGTGCCACTGAAACTAACACAGGTTGGTAGGTACCTGGCATCTTCCCGCAAACCCAAACGGCAATTAAAACATACTATGAACATCTCTCACATACTAAAGCACTAATAAGGACAGCTGCTGACAGCTGAGGAAACAGTCACAGGTCTCAATGAAACGCAAACCTTAACTGCCACATGGAAATATCAGTAGACACGCACGCTGCCAACTTGGCTTCAGTGCAGCTATCAGAAGACTCACATGAGAACATTCGGATTCATGTAATTTCCAGATAAAAAGTTAAAACACAACAATCAAGTAAATGTCAGACTGGTGTCATCAGTCGCCAATGAGGACAAAATGTTTTCAGATTGCTCCCAAAATGTTCCCACAAAATCTCCTCTCCTTCCATGTGTGCACAGATTTTAGCAATTGTGTAATGCAAACAGTCCATGTGTGGGAAGAGGGGGTTAATCCACCCACCAGGCAGTAACATGGCTGACACCCACACACTCTGATTAACACTGGCGGACTCACACGCAAGCGTGCATGCACACACATGTACACACACACACCATGTGAAAAACTCCCATTGTTAATTTGGACGGACAGTAGCCAGATGGTTTTCGTGGGGAGGGTCAGGGGTCAGCGTGGGATAGTGTTGTGGTTGATCTGACCTGACACGACATGACATCAGCCAGCTGCCAGAGAGAGGGGGATTGTGATACAGTTCATCCCATCAACTTCACCCTGGAAGGCGGAAAAAACGGCAAAAGATTATAGAATTGAACAAAAAGAGCATGAGGTTATTCAATGACAAATACGTTTTTTGATAGGCTTGTTTTGTTTTCGCAGCAAACTTTTTGGGGGTGAGCTTAGAACGCCAGATGATGTAACTCGCTTCAATCACTTCCTCAAACATTTGCAGTGGAGTCATAGAGTTTCTTTGACAGTAAAAATGGTTCATGTTTGTCTGTTGAGCAACTCCAGATTTGTAATGTTTTCAATCAGACGCCTGTTTTTTCAGACAATGCCTGTGCTACTGGAAGTCGCAGATAAAAGAGATGATGTCATGAAATGGGTGTCCATGGCGCTCCTCCATACAGATCTACAGCTGTACTTTTACAGATGCTTTGGAATACAAGATGAATCAACCTCTGAGTCTCAGACAAGACATTCCCTCACCGTGACATCTCGTCTCATGTGTCCTTTCACTGTTCAGGCCTGTTGATCTGAAAACAGGTACAGCTCCAAAGGGTAACAATACTCGTAAGATGAGCGGAATGGGAAGCCACTTTGACAGGGTATTGGGCACTCTGAAAACATGCAAACAATCCTAAATACACAGCACCGCCCCAAAGCAAGATTGAGCAATCCTTCCTCCTCCAGTACATACCAAACACTGTACATTTTAATTAGGTACTCTGGCATAGTGCTGCATCTGGTGTTGTCTCACACTGTGTGACATGCAGGGAATGCATAATGAATGTTCAACAACGGGGGTAGATAAGCACATGTGTACCATTCATGGAGGGGAAATTAAACACACGTTAGGTGTATTATATTCATTTCATTGTACTAAACCCCTCCCAGCAAATATAATACACCTAACGTGTGTTTAATTTCCCCTCCATGAATAGTACCCGTGTGCTTATCTACCCCCGTTGTTGAACATTCATTATTTCCCCTTAGGGTACACATCAGATTAAATAATACATATGTATAACTATTACCTTTTTTCCAATCATGATTGAATTGCATCTAGAAGGAATCTGATCTGTCACCTCCAATCTGTCCTACAAAATAACTGCTGTGTCTTTGTCTGCGACCCAAATGGCACTATATTCCCTTTAAAGTGCACTATTTTTGACCAGAGTAGCTCCAAAACAAGGAGTACAGATAGTGCACTATGACGGGAATAAGGTTCCATTTGGGATGCAACCTTGGCCTCATTAATTACTGCTTTCAACACTTGTTCCATTGGACTAATATTGACGGATGAGTAATCCAGGTTTGGCTCTATTTCACTTAACCATGCTGCTCTGCTTCCCAGGGAACAATCCATTGCTGTCTGAATTACACAACTCTGGATCATAGACTCTGGTCTGGTTGAATCAATGAGGATGTACACAACTCTGGATCATAGACTCTGGTCTGGTTGAATCAATGAGGGTGTGACACCTTGATCTTGTATATCGTAGGTTTGAGTCAGGTTCTTTGTTGGTGATATCTATCATTTACTTGGTTTATTTTGACTTTATAACACTTGTACATCATCAATACATTCATAATACATTCATAGCACCTAAGGCTGTTACGGTGATCATATTACCGCCACACCGGCGCTCACGAGTCATGAAGGCAGTCAAATTCCACGTGCCCGTTTAGTCACGGTAATTAGGCTTCTCCAAGCTCTGACGCTGCTGCTGGTCATTAGTAGCCTACCAAACTTGATAACTGCCTGGTACTCAGCACTCTACTTTCCCTCTAATCACTCCGACATCAACGCAAATGTATTCGAAAATCCAATCAAACACTTCATAAGAGCCCTTGTTGCTCATGTTGCACAATATTTCTATAGGCTATGCAATTGTGTGAGAAAACAGAGTGATGGCCTCTATTAAAAAGAGGAGGATCCCATCAGCTTTCTATAGGCTAGGCCTACTATATTTATTTCTCATCTTTCCTAATATTAAGCACATTGCTTCTCTTTACAACAGGAATTTAGCCTACCTGGCATGAAAATGAACCACGGGAATAGAGTCCTCCATTCGCTTTTTAAGGGCATACAGTAGATGATGTGTTTTTTCCCCTGCCCCTGTTTCGAGACAGGTGCATGATAATGGTCCATTCTAAATCGAAACAAATTTCAAACATACAGCACCAGTCAAAAGTTTGGACACACCTACTCATGCAAGGGTTTTTCTTTAGTTTTACTATTCTTTACATTGTAGAATAATAGTGAAGACATCAAAACTATGAAATAACACATATGGAATCATGTTGTAACCAAAAAAGTGTTAAACGAATCAAAATGTATTTTATATTTGAGATTCTTCAAAGTAGCCACCCTTTGCCTTGATGACAGCTTTGCACACTTTTGGCATTCTCTCAACCAGCTGCACCTGGAATGCTTTTCCAACGGTCTTGAAGGAGTTCCTACATATGCTGAGCACTTGTTGGCTGCTTTTCCTTCACTCTGCGGTCCGACTCATCCCAAACCATCTCAATTGGGTTGAGGTCAGGGGATCTGATGCAGCACTCCATCACTCTCCTTCTTGGTCAAATAGCCCTTACACAGCCTGGAGGTGTGTTGGGTCATTGTCCTGTTGAAAAACAAATGATTGTCCCACTAAGCCCAAACCAGATGGGATGGCGTATCGCTGCAGAATGCTGTGGTAGCCATGCTGGTTAAGTGTGCCTTGAATTCTAAATAAACAATGAATTCCCACAACATCACACCTCCTCCTCCATGCTTTATGGTGGGAACTACACATCATCCGATCACCCACACTGCGTCTCACAAAGACACGCGGTTGGAACCAAAAATCTCCAATTTGGACTCCAGATCAAGGGACAAATTTCCACCGGTCTAATGTCCATTGCTCTTGTTTCATGGCCCAAGCAGGTCTCTTCTTCTTGTTGGTGTCCTTTAATAGTGTTTCTTTGCAGCAATTCAACCATGAAGGCCTGATTCACACAGTCCCCTCTGAACAGTTGATGTTGAGATGTGTCTGTTACTTGAACTCTGTGAAGCATTTATTTGGGCTGCAATTTCTGAGGCTGGTAACTCTAATGAACTTATCCTCTGCAGCAGAAGTAACTCTGGGTCTTCTATTCCTGTGGCGGTCCTCATGAGAGCCAGTTTTATCATAGCGCTTGATGGTTTTTGCGACTGCACTTGAAGAAACTTTCAAAGTATTGACTGACTTTCATGTCTTAAAGTAATGATGGACTGTCGTTTCTCTTTGCTTATTTGAGCTGTTCTTGCCATAATATGGACTTGGTCTTTTACCAAATAGGGATATATTCTGTATATATAAGTTTGGGGAAGATCATTTTCACCATAAAAATGCACATTTACATTTACATCATTTGTAATAAAAGCGTCAGATGCATCATCACATTTGCAGTCACTTTTCAGAATGGTGTTTTCCTGCTAATGGAACATTCACGCTTATAGCTTACTGCCGTGTGCGCATTGCTGCGCTTATAATGTACCCCCTGTATATATAGCCTCCCTACTGTTATTTTATTTTACTTCTGCTCTTTTTTTCTCAACACTTTTTTGTTTTATTCTACTTTTTTATAAAAAATAAATGCACTGTTGGTTAAGGGCTGTAAGTAAGCATTTCACTGTAATGTCTGCACCTGCTGTATTCGGCGCATGTGGCCAATAAAATTTGATTTGATTTGATTTGATTTGATAACGTGAAGAAATAGCCTAATAGTTTTCTTCTAAATGAACTAGTGTGGCCCACGGCCAGATCAGTGCCTAACATAAGGACAACTCAGAGTATGCTATTCTGTTCTTCTTAAATAGACTACATTTTCTTCATTTCATGTTTCTTTAGACCGGTCTAAAATAAATAATGGATTTATTGTGATGGTGTAGGCTATATTACATAGATTTATTCGACTTTTTAAAAAATGTAGATGTTCCAAAGGTCTGCATCAGTGGCTTGTAGGCTGTGCGTGGAATCCAGGAGATGCTGGCTTCCAAGCCCCGTGTAGCTCAGTTGGTAGAGCGTGGCGCTTGCAACGCCAGGGTTGTGGGTTTGATTCCCACGGGGGGCCAGTATGAAAAAAAAAAAATGTATGCACTCACTAACTGTAAGTCGCTCTGGATAAGAGCGTCTGCTAAATGAATAAAATGTACAAAATGTAAATGCTAAATGTGTTTATGTTAATTGATGGTCAATTACCGTGAGACCGGCAGTTATTTGCTTGACAATCACCAGCTGACTGAATATCATGTCTACCACAGCCCTAATAGGAGCCCAATGGTCACTCTGACAGAGCACCAGAGTTAACCCCTAACACTCCACTCTATGTTGCTTAATTTGAATTTTGATGATATATCTTGACATTTAATCTGATAAAATAAAGATGAGACTCTTTTAGACTTTTCTCAAGCAACCCCTCATCTCAGCCATTGACTTGGCTTGTCGTCCCATTTCTCACACTAAATCATCTCACCAATGCCAACCACTAATAACAAGCTATACCAATCTGTGGCGGGAGGAGGAGGACAAAAGTTGATTGTCCATTGACTCACAGATCGTCCACTGAGCACAGTTGAAGCCTGTAATAAGGCATGACATGACCCTGGCCTTGGTGGAGGCCTGGTTAATGAGGCCCACCCTGAAGAGACCGTAATGGGGATGGATATGACCGGTTCTGGGCTAGAGGGGGAGCTGTTAGCGTAATGGATGGCCCTGGCCGCTCACTGTAATTTCAAAGTTCATTAACACTGTGGCAGCGCTCTCCACATATGCTCATTTCTGCTGCCTGATGTTTCCTTTCTGTTCAAGGAATTTATGAACCACCAAAGTCGGGAATGGGTTGAGGTGAGAAATGGCACTGGGGATTGGGCATGACGGCATGCACTCTAAATCCTATGAGATCTCCAAAAAGTAATTTTGTTGTGAAGATTTTTTACAGCTTTTTATGAAGGTAAAGCATGCAGAATAAAATATGTGTTTGTCTGTGATGATTTCAAGCAGGAGGTTTTTGTGGAAATTAGGTTGATTTGAACACTGTCACCGAAAGCCCAAACATTGGTAATTTTGACAGCTATTTTAGATGTAGTTTTGCCTTAGTCCCATTTAAGTCAATTCATTCTTCTTAGTTTTAGTTATTATCAGTCGGGGCTAAAACTCTGGACAATATTAGTCTAGCTTTAGTCACAGTCATTTTAGTCACAAAATTGTCATTTCCCCCCCCCATGAAATTATTCATATTTACCTCTAACTTCCATCATGTGCACATTCCGATAGCCTTGTCCAACTAGAGCTACTATCCCCGCATATAGCTGGCACATTGCTACTGTGGCAGATTGTAACCATGATTTACCATATAGGCTACAAAGCCTTGGCAGGTTAAATGATTTAGGCATACAGCTCTTTTCTCCCAATCATAGTCTTGGGATGGAGGTAAATAACAGATTCCCTAAAAAAGGGACACATCTGAGCTTTCCAACAATGCCGGAAATATTACTGTACTCCTAATATTCAGCAAAAAGTATGAAAATTTCCAATCCGAAAAAAAAAAAAACTGCAGACCGTGAGAGCAGCAACACAGATGAATAACAGCGCACATAAATAGAGCTTCTGATGTGATCAAAGCAAAAATAGCCTACACGAAAGTAAGAGAGAGTAATTCATTATTGTTTTTAGTTGAGGTTAGTAACAATTGATGTGTTCTGACTGCGCATCAGTTCAAAAGACTGACGAGTGACTGAGGTGACCGCCAGGGAGCAGTTTGGGAGACCTGGGCAGATCAGCTCAATTGACTACGCAACTGAAAGACGTTGATTCTGCCAATGAGAGTATTGCATTAAATATTCTGCGAAGGCATGCATGCTTATGATTGGATAAAACGGATGAAAAGAAGCTTAATGTTAAACTGAATGTCCATTAATCTCACGTGGAATTCTCCTCTCACATTTTGCTCAACTAAAATGAAAACTCGTTTGTTACAGTTATTGTTTTATTAATCTCATCTCCTTCTCCTCCTTATTTGTCATCCGGAAAAATAGGTAATTGACAAAAAATTTTGCGTCATAAGTTATTGTTGACGAAATGAACACTGAGCCCAAACTTAATTCAATCATCATTTGACAAGAATGAATGGGAAGTCAATGGACTGGAACAAGACAGTACGGGGGTTGCAACCGAATGTTTCATTACTGAGTCTCCACCTTGCATTGATTAATGCTCCTTTAAGGAAAAAATGCCATAATTGAATGCATTGTATAGAAATAATTTCCTGTGAGAAAATAGATGGAGTCAAGCCACCATGTGTGTGTGAATGAATGTGAAGTTGTCTGCACTGTGTGTACCTTCAGTTTGTTCCGACATCTTATGTGCGCTTTTGTGTGTGTGTGTGTGATTACCTCTGCCCACATACTGTATGTGTGTATGTAGGGGATCGCAGGATGTGTGTGTGTGTGTGTGTGTGTGTGTGTGTGTGTGTGTGTGTGGGGGAGGGCTGAGTCTACCCAAACTAATTATCCCTCTGTGACAGTGCTGGTGGGGAGGTCAGGGAAGTGAGACAAAGTGACAGGCTCCACTGTGATTGGCTCTCCCTGCTGACAGCCACAGAGAGGGCTACATTGTCGGCTCCAGTGGGGAAACAGCCATGATGCATGGACTGGCTCTCTCTTGATCTCTGTTTTCCTTTCACTTTCCTCTCTCTCTCTTTTTACCTTTTAATCCTCTCTTCATCCCCCTCTTTCATTCCCTTTCTTTCTCTCCCCCTCTCCCCACCTATCGTTCTGTCTTCACCCACAACCCCCTCACTCCATCACTCTCTCTCTTTATCTATCTCTCCCAGTTTCTCTCTTCCCTCTCTCCATCACTCTGTGTCCTTCCCTCTCTACCTCTGTCTTTGTCTGTGCTCTCTGGTGTCAGATGATCTCCATTTGATTCATCTTCTGTAGACAGATTATTCACCAGGAGAATTAAGTGTTAGCGTCACGTTGTTGTGGACAGAATGCTTGTTCACAAGTCAACTGACCTGTTTGACTTTGGCAACATTAAACCGCACAGCGCTAAGAGGCGGCTCAAATATCTATTACATCGTTTTTCTCTCGCTCACTCCACGATATACAGTACGGAACATTTGATCAAGATATGCACTGCTTGATGAACTTCATTGCGTTTATATCCGTACTGCACTGTATGTTGCGATTAAAAGTAAGGATAGGGTTAGTGCATGGAATAAGCAATGGCAGAGCAGTGCAGAAACGTACAAGGACTAACGCCGGCTCTTGGGTGTTATGGACTGACTCACATAGTTGTTTGACACCTATTCATTCATTTCTGTAGAGTTGTTAAGTAGCCCTCTTTTAAGGTAAGTGGTTCTACTAATGAACTATTCAAGCTTAGTGTGTGTACCCAAGTATGTGAATGCATTAGGTAGAGTCAGATCTTTCCGGCAGTCGGTGACCAAAAACACCCTCTTTGGCCCCACGTGTGGAATGTCATTAATATTTTTCATAATGTTATTATTAATAAAGTTTTAATAATTATTATGACGGAAATCCTGTATTTCTATGCCAAACAGTTTTGTTATATTTCTGTGATGTATATAAAGTGTAATGTTGGGATGCAAACTCAATATTCAATACATTTCAACTCTATATCTGACATGGTACAAGTGGCTTCTTTTTTTTAAGCCCATAACCGTGTGTGCGGTGTATACTTTTGTTTCAAAGTACTTACTATAGAATTCTGTATTAAACTTTAGTATACTGTACATTACTATGCTACACACTGTAGTATTTTTTTTTTGTCATTTAGCAAACTCTCTTATCCAGAGCGACTTCCAATTAGTGAGTGCATACATTTTTCATACTGCCCCCCCCTATCCCTCAATCATGTGTAGTACTTAGTATAGAATTTTGTAGTATACTGTAGAATACTATAGTAAATACTGCAGTATTATGCACACAAAAAACACTGTAGTAAATACAACAGAAATTTCTGCAAAAACACTACAGTGCGCAAAAACACTACATTTTCGTAAATATAGTAAATACTACAGTATTTAATTTGCATATACCCCGCCCATTCCCGTTCCCCTCCCCCATATTCCAATTTGTGCCACCCGTAAGTGAGAAACCTACATGCCAAGTAAAGACCATGTTCTAGAACAGAATAGAACAGCTGAACTCTCTGTTCAGACCTACCTACCTACCTACCTACCTACCTACCTACCTACCTACCTACCTACCTACCTACCTACCTACCTACCTACCTACCTACCTACAGGTTTCCCCAAGGAGAAAGCTTCCCACTTCTATGTCAAAGACAATAAAACAAAAACACTTTAGTAAATACTACAGTAAATACAAGAGTATACCATACTACAGTCTGCAAAAACACTATAATAGTATTTTTTTACTACAGTATTTAAACTATAGTAAACTGTAAATACTACAGTATACTACAGTAAAGTCCACAAAAACACTGCAGTGAATACTATAGTATTCCTACCACAGTATACACTATATTGAAAAAAAAATTCATGTGGGCAAAAATCAATTTTGGATTAACTATGCTTTAATCCTTGTATTTGGTCAATTCCCACAGTTATGATTTTAGAGGCATTTGATCTAGCTACACCTTCCCTCGTTAATAAACGAGAAGTAGAAGTAAATCAATTGGAAGTGATACACCGTTCTGTCTATTCTTACAATGCAAGTGTATTGTAGTATGTTTTTGCATGAATGGTCAATTTGAGTTGAATCCGATAATGTGTTACATATGGTACCACACGTTCCAGGGGCCTTGTTGCACTTGTCATAGGTAGTAATTTAAAGTATCAGTGGTGAATTAAATTAGTTCTCACAACGTGGCTGGGGAGGTAGGCAGCCTTCATTACATCGATAGATAGTGTGTGAATGTAACAGTATTGATTCCGTCCCTCTCCTTGCTCAAACCTGTGCTCGAACCAGGGACCCTCAAAATCATGCTTCGTAAACAACAGGTGTAGACTAACAGTGAAATACTTACTTACTGGCCCTTCCCAACAATGCAGAGAGAAAAATATATAAATAATAGAAAAATAATAACACAAGGAATAAATACACAATGAGCAACGATAACTTGGCTATATACTCGGGGTACCAGTACCAAGTCCATGTGCAGGGGTACGAGGTAATTGAGGTAGATATGCACATATACTGTAGGTAGGAATGAAGTGACTAGGCAACAGGATAGATAATAATCAGTAGCAGCAGCGTATGTGATGAGCCTTGCCGTTATTACCCATAGCTCCTTGCAGAGCAAGGGAAACAACTACTTCAAGGTCTCAGAGCGAGTGATGTCACCGATTGAAACGCTACTAGCGATGAAGAGAGACACGCAGGAATCATCCCATTCATATCTTATGCAAATGTAACATTTTTGTAATAGGAATAGATTAACCAAACCAAGAATAACCACATGCATCTGTGATGTGTTTTTCTCTGTGAACATAGCTCAGTGGCGGGAGCTTTTTGAGACTATAGAAATGATTGGAACGCTACCAGCGCGCACCGCTAACTAGCTAACTGCCACTACTAGCTACCATTTCACACCGGCTACATGAACTTCCTCCCATCTGATATTTTCTTTGTTACTCTACATACTGTTTCTTCAGAACAAGGACATGTACCCCTTGTCTTAGTCCGGGATCAATATCATGTCTAAAACTAAACTGATCAGCAATCATTCTTCTTCGGGGATCAATATTATGTCTAATACTAAACTGATCAGCAATCATTCTTGTTTACGGATCATTATTTTGTCTAATACTAAACTGATCAGCAATCATTCTTGTTCACGGATCAATATTATGTCTAATACTAAACTGGTCAGCAATCATTCTTCTTCGGGGATCAATATTATGTCTAATACTAAACTGGTCAGCAATCATTCTTGTTTACAGATCATTATTTTGTCTAATACTAAACTGATCAGCAATTATTGTTGTTTGGGGATCAATATCATGTCTAATACTAAACTGGTCAGCAATCATTCTTCTTCGGGGATCAATATTATGTCTAATACTAAACTGATCAGCAATTATTCTTGTTCACGGATCAATATTATGTCTAATACTAAACTGATCAGCAATCATTCTCGTTCACGGATCATTATTTTGTCTAATACTAAACTGGTCAGCACTCATTCTTGGCAATTTGCAATGATCTAAAAAGCCTAGGCCTATATAGCTGAAAGTATGAGAGAATCGTACATAGGCTATCATCTGTACCGTTCGCCCAAATACAGTAGCACCATATATGTTTCATCATTTCTATAGTCTCGAAAAGCTCCCTCAACTGAGCTATGTTTACAGAGAAAAACACATCACAAATCCATATGATTATTCTTGGTTTGGTTAATCTATTCCTATTACAAAAATGTTACATTTGCATAAGATATGAATGGGATGATTTCTGCGTGTCTCTCTTCATCTGAAGGAATTTTTGAGACCCATGAATTATAAATACCTTGCAGTGTACAGACCCCAGTAATGAAGCTGGGAGAACAACTGAATAGACTTAATATTTAAAGAGTGTAGCTTCCTTTGTGGACATGTCATCGGGGCATTAAATATTTAGACAGTGCAACAGTCCAATGTTAGATGGCTTAAAGGGGATCGTGAGAAGACGATGGTGTGGCTAGCTTTCATTCTGTGACTTTCTGCATGTGACACTGGCAGGCAAACTATAGTTGTTTGGGCAAGGTCCCTGATGTGGTGGCATGACTAAATTATGCCTTTAATGCAAGTTGTCACTGTGGTGCGTGCTCAGTCCCCTCCTGTACTCCCTGTTCACCCATGACTGCATGGCCAGGCACGAATCCAACACCATCATTATTGGGCTCCCGAGTGGCGCAGTGGTCTAAGGCACTGCATATCCAGTGCTTGAGGCGTCACTACAGACCCCCTGGTTCGATTCCAGGCTGTATCACAACTGGCCGTGGTTGGGAGTCCCATATGGCGGCGCACAATTGGCACAGCGTCGTCCGGGTTTGGCCGGTGTAGGCTGTCATTGTAAATAAGAATTTGTTCTTAACTGACTTGCCTAGTTAAATAAAGGTAAAATTAAGTTTGCCGACGACACAACAGTGGTAGGCCTGATAACCGACAACGAGGAGACAGCCTATAGGGAGGAGGTCACAGACCTGGCCGTGTGGTGCCAGGATAACAACATCTCCCTCAACATGATCAAGACAAAGGAGATGATTGTGGATTACAGGGAAAAAAAGAGGACTGAGCACACCCCCATTCTCATCGACGGGGCTGTAGTGGAACAGGTTGAGAGCTTCAAGTTCCTTGGTGTCCACATCACCAACTAACTATCATGGTCCAAACACACCAAGACAGTCGTGAAGAGGGCACGACAAAGCCCCTCAGGAGACTGAAAAGATGTGGCATGGGTCCTCAGATCCTCAAAAAGTTCTACAGCTGCACCATCGAGAGCATCCTGACTGGTTGCAACACCGCCTGGTGTGGCAACTGCTCAGCCTCCGACCGCAAGGCACTACAGAGGGTAGTGCGTACGGCCCAGTACATGACTGGGGCCAAGCTTCCTGCTATCCACGACCTCTATACCAGGCGGTGTCAGTGGAAGGCCCTAAAAATTGTCAAAGACTCCAGCCACCCTAGTCATAGACTGTTCTCTCTGCTACCGCACGGCAAGCGGTACCGGAGCGCCAAGTCTAGGTCAAAAAGGCTTCTCAACAGCTTCTACCCCCAAGCCATAAGACTCCTAAACAGCTAATCATGGCTACCTGGACTATTTGCATTGTCCCACCCCACCCCCTCTTTTCCGCTGCTGCTACTCTGTTTATTATCTATGCATAGTCACTTTAACTCTACCCACATGTACATATGACCTCAATTACCTCGACTAGCCGGTGCCCCCGCACATTGACTCTGTACCGGTACCCCCCTGTATATAGCCTCCCTACTGTTATTTTATTTTACTGCTGCTCTTTGGGTATTTGCTTTTATTTCTATTTTTCTTTCATTAACACTTTTATATTTTACATTTTTCTTTTAAAAAACGGCATTGTTGGTTAAGGGCTATATATATATATAAGTATTTCACTGTAATGTCTACACCTGCTGTATTCGGCGCATGTGGCAAATACATTTTGATTTGATTTGATTTGATTTGTATTTATTAAAAATATAGAATACTTATTGGTTGACTCTGTGTTTGCCTGTTCCTATATCTTACCAATGCACTCCTGTATTAGTTTACCCTGCTTTATATTAAATCATATATACAGTATTTTCTTACTAAGTCTTATTCCATTAGGTCAATAAGGTTTCTCTTTTCATTTCTACACACACTTTGCATTCCCATAGACTTTCACTTTCTGTCACGTCTCCTCCCGTTGCTCCCCTCCGGCGCTCTGATTCGCCGGTCTACTGAGCCACCTGTCTGAGCGCACCGCCTCGGCAACACCGGAATGGAAACCCAACGCACCCTAATCCCCTCCAGCGCACCTGCACCTCATCATCTCATCACCACCCCTATATAGCCCTGGACTGTTCAGTGTTGTGTTGTGTGTGATTGTTAGTGTCTTGTTGTGTACTCGCTCTTTGATGTTCTCGTGCTCAGTAAACCTTTACATTGTTGATTCCTGCGTCTGCGTCTGCGTCCTGCCTCTTTGTTTCCTCAGTACTCGTCACACTTTCCGCAATCTCTATGCTTTTGATTTGATTTGTAATAGCACTGCCCTGGCTGACCTTACTTGACTGTGGTGACAGACAGATGGAGAGATGTGAGTTTGGTACTGTTTAATCCACCGCACCTCAAATGCATAAGGGATAGGAAGGGCATGTAGCCAACAATATCAGGGTGATCAAACTGTCAGGGCGGTTTCAGATGTGTCTGTACAATCAAAACAATGATACATAGAATAGAGCTACACATTCTTTAACAATCTCCCGTGATAATATAGCCTACACATGAGTAAAGTTGTTATAACGACCATATAGAGCAGTAACACTCTGGTCAAATACCAGTGATAAAGCATCCCAGCAGTAACACTCTGGTCAAATACCAGGGAGATAGCACCCCAGCAGTAACACTCTGGTCAAATACCAGGGAGATAGCATCCCAGCAGTAACACTCTGGTCAAATACCAGGGAGATAGCACCCCAGCAGTAACACTCTGGTCAAATACCAGGGAGATAGCATCCCAGCAGTAACACTCTGGTCAAATACCAGGGAGATAGCATCCCAGCAGTAACACTCTGGTCAAATACCAGGGAGATAGCATCCCAGCAGTAACACTCTGGTCAAATACCAGGGAGATAGCACCCCAGCAGTAACACTCTGGTCAAATACCAGGGATAAAGCATCCCAGCAGTTAAAATGATGTCATTACAACCCGTTTTGCCCAGTTTTGTCCGCCAGGAAAGGCCAGATGGTGCGCTGAGGCTCATGGGAATTTCTCGTGTTCAGCAGGGCGCAGTATATCGCCCCGCTTCATTTGAGATAATTTGCCGTGATTTGTTTGCTCTATGACCTCATTGTCACTATTACCCAGGGTCACATCAGGTTCAATGTCGGTGGGCTTACGACTGACTGACTAATGGTTGTCCTCCAAATAAGTCTGGTTTTAGCCGCCCAAATAAAGGAAATAGCACTTATCCTAAATACTTTGATGGAGTAGCATTGCCATTCAATTTCTACGGTTGTTGCTCACCCATACAGTAAACAGATCAATCTTAAAGGAATAAATCTTTAAAATTGAAAAGTGACATTACTGCAAATGTTCTTCCTTTTTGTGTGTTTTCTATTAAAAGAAACATCCATATCAATCAAATCCAAATTGCAGTATGTTTCATTTGTTTGCACCCTTATGATGAAATCCTTGGTCTGTTTTGTATTTATTTATATATATATCTCCTCATTTGTGCTTGATGACTACGAGGAAAGATAAACAATCTTTACTCCCATCTGTCTTCTGATTGGTGTGTTTGTCAAAACCCTCGTTTTCTCGTCCACTCTCTAGAAAGAGGTCGAACCGCTCTCCGGCGTGAAAGCATAAAAGCAACCGAGGGGGGTGGGGAAGGTGGGCAAGGTGAGAGCTACTTCCTATCCATCGTACAAGCAGAATATAGGAGTATGTTGATGGGTTGAAATCCTCTGAACCTATTGCTTGTGTTCGTTCAACAAGTGGGCATCTGCAACACTGTCGAGTGGATGTTGTGTGCCGACGACCATAATGTACAAAATAGCAGGGACTGTTTCTTTTGTCAGAGGAGATGTCTGGCCCTACAGGAACATGCAGTGCCATTCTGAATGGATAATATTAATCCAGCTAGCTAGGCCTTTGGAAATACATCCACAAAAAAAAAATTGTATCCATCAACGTAGCACCCACATGGGTGATGCATAGCAGCTGTTTTGAATTTGAAAAGTAGCATGGGTGTAGTTATGCATGAACTAGCAATAATTGACTCCTACTGAATTCACATGTGTTTAGTCCCATGTGCTCAGTAAAGGGCAATATGGACTGTACCCTAGGCTTTGCACTTGTACGTCCGATAATGAACAAACTTAGTTAAACTTAGTTAAGAAAAAAACAGTTAGGCCACACCACAGCTTTCCAGCTAATAGAACTTGAGGATATAATAAGAGTTTTGCATTTTTAATTGGCCGTATTCATCACATTGAAACTAGGTGTATTTATATAAATGATGGATTCCCCACATCTGCCAGCCATTCTATTCTTGCTTCATATTAATAACCTTTGAATTGAGTAGCTAAGTCTTAACTTCATTAATGACACTGCAGTGTGAAAGGTTGATGTATTTGGCCATGATTATAAGATTTCTCATACATTATCAGATGTTAAATCCTAGTCCTTGGTAGCTATTTTTGTAAATGGCCACCCGTGATCCAATTATGTTAAATGACAGTTAATATAGTGCATTCGGAAAGTATTCAGACCCCTTGACTTTTTCCACATTTTGTTTAAGTTACAGCCATATGGATTAAATTGATTAAATTATTTTTCCTCATCAATCTACACACAATACCCCATAATGACAAAACAAAAACAGGTTTTTAGAAATGTTAGCAAATGTATTAACAATAAAAAACTGAAATATCACATTTACATAAGTATTCAGACCCTTTACTCAGTACTTTGTTGAAACACCTTTGGCAGTGTTTACAGCCTCTAGTCTTCTTGGGTATGGCGGGCTGTCATGTGCCTTTTACTGAGGAGTGGCTTCCGTCTGGCCACTCTACCATAAAGGCCTGATTGGTGGAGTGCTGCAGAGATGGTTGGCCTTCTGGAAGGTTCTCCCATCTCCACAGAGGAACTCTGGAGCTCTGTCAGAGTGACCATCGGGTTCTTGGTCACCTCCCTGACCAAAGCCCTTCTCCCCCGATTGCTCAGTTTGGCCGGGCGGCCAGCTCTAGGAAGAGTCTTGTTGGTTCCAAACTTCTTCCATTTAAGAATGATGGAGGCCAATGTGTTCTTGGGGACCATCAATGCTGCAGACATTTTTTGGTACCCTTCCCCAGATCTGTGCCTCGACACAATCCTGTCTCGGCGCTCTACGGACAATTCCTTCGACCTCATGGCTTGGTTTTTGCTCTGACATGCACTATCAACTGTGGGACCTTATATAGACAGGTGTGTACCTTTCCAAATCATGTCCAATCAATTGAATTTACCACAGGTGGACTTCAATCAAGTTGTAGAAACATCTCAAGGATGATTAATAGAAACAGGATGCACCTGACCTCAATTTCGAGTCTCATAGCAAAGCGTCTGAATACTTAATGTAAATAAGGAATTTCTGTTTTTTTATTTTTAATGAATTTGCAAAAATGTCTAAAAACCTATTTTTGCTTTGTCATTATGGGGTATTGTGTGATTTGTATTCATTTAATCACTTTTAGAAAAAAGGCTGTAACGTAACAAAATGTGGAAAAAGGGAAGGGGTCTGAATACTTTCCGAATGCCCTGTAAATTAATGATGGGACGCTATGATGTCACCGGTGTGATAACTGCCACATGGTGTGTATTGAAACAGCAATGGATTCCGTGACCTACAGTACATCACAACAAATAAGCGAGCACTTCCTGAGTCCAGCATAAAAAAAACGATGATGTTTAATGAATGCAGAGTCTGATGTGGTCTTTGATAGGTGTATTGTTCGTCTCAGAGCGCTTCGGGTGAGTGATGTATTAAGTCAACATGGTCATGGACAGAGACATGAGTCCTTTCATGCACCAACATCTTGCTGCTGCTTACCTAACGTTAAAATCACCTTGACACAGCTGTGCTTCTACCTTGTAATGAGATGAATCATCTAGGGGTGGTTTCTATGTGATAACTGATTCATTTACTTCAGTTTGATTAATTGACAAACTAGAACTTTTCCTCTAAATCACACATAGATACAAAAAAAAAAAATATGGGAAAGTTACGCGATACATTTGAGTAACACATAGCTATTTCAAAAGTGAGGTAGCTTTTAAATGAATCAAACTGAAGTAAATGAATCTCAGATGCAAGATATGTTTATCAGTAAGACCTTGGAATACAGTACACATGCAAACTGACCAATCAACCAAATCCACATTTGCATCACTTATGTACAAGAGGTTTGCACGTTCATTTTCAGCCTTATGCAAGTATAGCTTCTAGCAGCTCATATTTTCAGCTCCGATGGTCGTTCCACAGAAATATATTTCCAAATTGATTCTATTAATTTGTTTTTCAAATCACACGGCACTGACTGTTTGGCCCACAGTACACAACAACAATTCCACTTATCTGCCCTTAATTATTAGTTAGCCACACTGCCTGTCAGAAGAGAAACATGGGGGGATGCGGGACCATGGCCCAATGTGTCCTTTAAATAGAATCATAGAGCAGCATGTACATGTTCGCTACCCTAGGATCACACAAACAGTAATGCGCTATCAATATTGATTGATAAAAAAACACAGGAGGGAATACGAAAGAATCCATTGAAATACATTAGAGTGAATTTATTGAATTAATTCCAAGCAAGCAATACAGAGCAGGTGTAATCATTTTGATTCTCTCTTTATGATCCATGGTGGCTGGGTTCTGGTCCATGGCGGCAGGGTTCTGGTCCATGATGGCTGGGTTCTGGTTGATGGTGGCTGGGTTTTGGTCCATGGCAGCTGGGCTCTGGTCCACAGCGGCTGGGCTCTGGTCCACGGCGGCTGGGTTCTGGTCCATGGAGGCTGGGTTCTGGTCCATGGCGGCAGGGTTCTGGTCCATGGAGGCTGGGTTCTGGTCCATGGCGGCAGGGTTCTGGTCCATGGCGGCAGGGTTCTGGTCCATGGCGGCTGAGTTCTGTCCATGGCGACTGGGTTCTGGTCCATGTCGGATAGGTTCTGGTTCATGGCGGCTGGGTTTTGGCACATAGTGGCTGGGTTCTGGCATATGACGGCTGGGTTCTGGTCCATGGCGGCTGGGTTCTGGTCCATGGCGGCTGGGTTCTGGTCCATGGTGGCTGGGTTCTGGTCCATGGAGGCAGGGTTCTGGTCCTAGTGGCTGGGTTCTCGTCCATGACGGCTTGGTTCTGGTCCATAGTGGCTAGGTCCTGGTCCATGGAGGCTGGGTTCTGGTCCATGGCGGCTGGGTTCTGGTCCATGGTGGCTGGGTTCTGGCACATAGCGGCTGGGTTCTGGTCCATAGTGGCTGGTGGCTGGGTTCTGGTCCATGGCGGATGGGTTCTGGTCCAATGACGGCTGGGTTCTGGTCCATGTCGGCTGAGTTCTGGGTAATTTTGTAGAGCCTAAAGCATATCAGATGTGTGTTTCCCAATGAAAAACGTGTTATTAATTAAATGTATTATTATTATTATTATAAAAATGCTCCAGAATGGCGCTGTTATTTTCTGGGGTTATTGTTACACAGTACATACAATATTCCATGTTCATGATTTGGAGGGCTGGCATCTAATGAGATCTGTTTTAAATCAATAAACAGTAAGGAACAATACTTGCATACTTACACCTAGCTCCAAGTTATTCCATTTATTGGGCATCATCAGATGGTGCTGATACACTGTCCAATCGAAATAAACGGTATTTGGTTTGAGTAGGAAAAGGGAAGTATTGGTGTCAGATATTGTGTATCCAACACTAAAGGTGTGTCACTATATACCTGCCCAGCCGGACAGCCTCAGTCATCAAGGATTTGTTTGTCTTGCGTAATTGGTCAGCTGCTAGATTCAGTTTTGGGTCCATAAGTGTTAAGAGAAGCGACGAAAAGATGCTAGAACGAGGAGCAGAACCAGAACGAGAACTTTGCAAGTTATGGGCAAGTATATGGGCCGAATGTCCCCTCCCCTTTCGAAATTCGATAAAACGCTAACACCTGCGAAATCATGATTGGTACAAATAACCAGTGACTAAAAACCTAAACACCGGAACTACTGCTGCTAGTTATCCCACGCATCCCATTCATTCCAGACATATTCTACGTTATGTTTAGTTAGATATATTTTGGTATCATTCACTGCTACTTTACAAAATTATAATTTGTCAAATAATTCAGTACCATTTCTTGCAAAAATATGTTGTTTTTGTTTTTGTTTCATGTTGATTATATTATTGTTACTCCATGTGCTGCACTGTAGTTAGGCTACTGATTCCCCATTATCACTACATCTCGTTATATAAACATCCTGCCTTACTTCTTAATTGGACAAGAGATAAACATCGCCATGCGCTGGCATGCCTTATTCCACTCTTTAGTTTACATCATCAAGATTACCTTGAAGGGAATCATACGATTTGCATTCATCTTGTTATGTAATCCTTCATGCTATAACTAATTGGACAATGTACAGTGTAGCGGAAACAGCAGAGCAGAATAATGTCGGCCCAAAAAAATAATATATATATATATTATTATTAGATAATTATTATTATTAAATAATATATATATATATTATTATTAGCCATGGGTTTGGCATGAAGTGACAAGGAGTTGGCGTTATAGTGTAACAGGTCAAAGAATTACAGATTTTTGCAACCGTTCATTTTCTATTTTTACAGACTCAGGGCACTCGCAAACAGTTTGTTTAGGCCAATTGCAGTGCATTCGTTGGTTTCCAGCTACAGTAAGTTGGTAAATAGTTATTATAAGTCTTCATATAGACCTGAAAACATAGATAAGTAGGTGGCAAAACATACTGTAGCCTATAACTACAGAAGGTCTAGTAATATCTGCAGCACACGGCCTGAAACAAGCTCCAAATGTCAAAATTGACCCCAATTTCAACTTGTTCCTACTTCAGAGCACGTGAATCCAGGAGGCGGCTCCAGCGGCGCCCAGAGGAGGAAGGCTGGTGAGCAGGAGAGAGGAGTGCACTATAAGAAGAGGATGAACCCGAGAAGCGTCAAAACAATTATTAAGCGACGGTCGAGAGGCGGAGAGCGGTAGTGTGCACAATGAAGACATAACACGGGAGATTTTACTTGACTAACTGTATTGTTGTCAATCCGAAGCCGAGGACCCTGAAGCGTTTGGCAGCGCCGTGAAGATTTCTGGGCGCCTCGCATTGAAGTGAGGTCTGGCAGCGCACTTATCTCTCGCCTGCCGTCGCCTGGCTACCTTTAAAACACCGGCAAAAAAATACATGACAAGAACACTTGCATTTCAGCACCTGAAGAGAGGACAGCTCCTTTCCTTGGCGTAGCATTCAAAGACTCAACTGGAGCCGGCACTTCTGAGCGAATTGAAACATTCTGCCTCTTGTTCCAGAACTCTTTGTACATATGAACACTCCCAGTGTAGCTTACTGTATCTGTATTGCAAGACTTAAAGTAGCTTAAAATTCCATCGTCGCAGAATCAGGAATTGACTTTAAACTCAATATGTTCCAGGGGCATTTGCAGGTAAGATGTTTTGTTCTTTTGAAACATAAATGCATTCTATGTGTGTATGAGGGTGATGTTGACTAGCTTACATGTCAACTCTGTACAATGTGGTTTATCATGTAGCCTAGTTCATGCCAAGGACATTTCTACACAGGAAATATGACGTAGCCAAATAATGGGATACTGGGAGACAATTAGACGATGACCACTATGGTGTCGTGACTGTAAAAATAACGGTCAGTTGGCCGTAGGCCTGTATTTTATATCAACGCGACAGTGTCTGTTTATTTTGTCCCGTAACAGACTGTAGTAACTCGCGCGCTCCGATAATGATATGATCACTTCAACTGCTGCTTTAGAAAATGCAGCGCTATTTAAATAAACAAGAAGCAATTCAGTCAGTGTGACGTTGGGAATAATTGACTTCCGGGACGTACATTTTTTCCTCATTTATGTTTCATGTGCGTTTTATTGAAGAATCTAGAGAGCAGCATTAATATAGGGCACTTGCGGTGCCTATAGTTTAACCTTGACGACCACCTTTGTCTCGAAAGCTTGGTTTCTATTGAGAGAAAATTGTCTGTCCCCAGAGTAGCCTATATTCCTGCATGTAAACATAATTGCTCCCACAAAAAGTCAAATAAGCGTTCCAATTATGTCCACGTGACTGGAAACAATGGATACAGGAATCTGATGTCATATTCTTTGGGAAGATATCCTTTGCTCAAGTTGAATAGTTTATTTGTGACATGTATATGATCCACAATCAAAAGTATTATCATTCAAATACTCGACATATGATAGAAGTCAGTTTTACCTCAAGAGAGCTCTGCCATCATACAATTCAGTGAGTTTGAAACAGTGAAACTGGGTAACAGTAGTCATGATATCTGTAAGAGGGCTCAAATAAATAAACATATTATGAAAGTAATCAAAACTGCACTTTGAGTTAATGATGGTCATACCAGACCTATGTCCCTCCCTGTCATGGTCATCTTTCTCTCAGCAAAATGGCAAATCACAATCATCCTCTTGATGACAAGATGTGCCAAGATTGATGACTTGTCAAGATTTTGTTGGTCAGATAGATAATTGATTCATGGATTCAAATCAGCGGTGGTTGGTGCCATTTAAGATGAGGGAGGTCTTTTTTTTAATGAGCATGGCCTTATTTCTATTACAGCATATTGGATGACTGTCATTCATATTTCATTCACCCAGCTCAATGTAACATCAATAGATTTAGGCTACTACATGATACTATCCCTATACCCATCATGAGGTTGCTACAACCTAGCCTACAAATGAAAGTTTACAACGTAGGTGCACAGGTTGAGAGAATAAATTGAGTAATCAAGGTGACAGTCAGTGACACATTCAATACTGCCTTGCACACTAGCTGATCTAAGGTGTAATCATTAGTCCAACAATTGAAAACAAGAGTTTCTATTGGACAAATTCAGGTATATTTATGCCTGTTTTGTTCCATTTACTTCAGTTTAACAAAAGTTTTTCAACAGAATTGCCGGAATGAATACACTCCTGATCACCGCAAACACAGTTCACTTTCATAGCAGCCACATACAAACAGCATGATCATTTTCTCGTTGTATAATTCCTTCTCACATCTACACGCTCTCCTCCTCTCTTTCTTGTGGACTTCAGTGCACAATACAACAGCTGTCTGTGACCAGGCAAAAAAAACTTTCCAAGCCAAACCTTCATACCATAACCGCTAACCGCTACACACAGCCTACATCGTTGTCACCATATTAGCTAATGCGTCATAGTCAACATAGCTAGCTACTAGAACTAACACATGAATAAACCCGCTACAATCATGCAGTGCAGTGTACAGCGAGCAGTTTAGCAGTTACACCGGCGGGCCCCAGTGGCAATAAATTAATAATTTCAAAAGCTTAGCTTGACTTGGATGAGTTCCAGTGTTAGATAGCCATAGCCAGCTATCTAACATAGCATCCCTCTCTGTTTAACCCGGGTGTTTGAGTAGGTAAGTGAAAGTGAAAAAAAAAATACAACTAAATATAGCTATCTCTCTCTCTCACTCTCTCTCTTGCTTCTTCATTTTTGAATAAATTAATTTGTTAAAAACTGTTCAACTATAGTCTATCTCACTCTTTGAGTCAACTACTCACCACATTTTATGCACTGCAGTGCTAGCTAGCTGTAGTTTATGCTTTCAGTACTAGATTCATTTTCTGTCAGTTCATACTGCAAGAGCTCTGATAGGTTGGAGGACGTCCTCCAGAAGTTGTCATAATTACTGTGTAAGTCTATGGAAGGGGGTGAGAACCACGAGCCTCCTAGGTTTTGTATTGAAGTCAATGTACCCAGAGGAGGATGGAAACTAGCTGTCCTCCGGCTACACCATGGTGCTACCCCATAGATCGCTGTTGAGGCTACTGTAGACCTTAATTGCAAAACAGTGTGTTGTAATCAATTATTTGGTGACGTGAATATATTTAGTATAGTTTTAACTAAAAAGGATACTTTTTATTGTTTCACTATTTTTCTGAAATTCACTGAGGAGGATAGTCTTCCCCTTCCTCTTCTGAGGAGCCTCCACTGATTCAAATTCATTATATAACCAATTCATTACACAACAGTTATTTAAGCAATAAGGTACGCGAGGCAGTGCTGTATCATTAATACAGTCACAGGTATATGGCTTTGTTCGGCCCAACGCGATAGCGGATCGAAAATTAAAAAGTGAAACATTGTTTCCGAGGTCGGAGAGGGAGACAGCAAGGCTTATATTAACCCCCGCTGTACCAAACTAAATGCTAGGCTGGAAGCAAGGGGAAATAATGTGCGAGTTGAGATAAATACAAGAGATGATTTGGACAGCAACGTGAACATGATATTGGTATGTGGCACAGTGGTAATTTTCAGATGGAACTGTTAACAGGCATAGTGTGCCAGTGACGGCCAATACAGCACAGCTTGGAAGGCTGCTTGTCCAATCAGCATCTAGGATCCAAACAACCACTTTTATAAACTTGGTTATGTACCAAAGGCCTCTCCAGACAGAGCTAACTAAAAACTGTCAAGAGTTATAGGATTAGTCAAGCAATGTATTGTAACATTTATTTACAGATACAATTTTAATTTATTTGATTAGATAGAACAACTTTCCAGGACTGTAATATACTACGTATTGAGAGTGTGTATTCAAGCTGCAATAATGACTGTCATTGTTCTGTTTTGAACATCCTTTGAATATCTGATTGTTTCCTGGCCTCCATTTACTGTGCACGTGTGCACGTCTGTCTCTATCTCTGTGTGTGTGTGTGTGTGTCTGTCTCTATCTCTGTGTGTGTGTGTGTGTGTGTGTCTGTCTCTGTCTCTGTGTGCGTCTGTCTCTGTGTGTGTGTGTGTGTGTGCTCGCGTGTGTGCGCTCGCATCCGTGTGCGTGAAAGAGGGGGTAGGTGTGTCAGTACTGGAGAGATTTTTGATCCGATTTTTGATCCGATTTTTGATCTTTGTTTCCAAAACACTGCCCCTAAATCTGACAAATAACCAAGCTTTTATGCTGACTGATGATTTCATTTTGGTTATCTGATACTTCCTAAGTGTCCCGTCTCATGTCTGGAACACATTTGTCTCTGGCTTTGCTTTTAGATCATAGAAAGTAAGCAATACTTGATCATACGTTTTCCATGTTGTTTGTGGAGGTAATTTAGTTGCCAATTGTTCAGTCGATGCAAACCGGACGCTTTATCTGTCAGTGATGGGGCTCTCAGCTGCATCACTCAGCTTGTATAAGGGAGGCATTTATCTTGACAGTGACGACACCTTTCTCCTTGAAGCCAATTTCAAGTCTATGCTGTTTAATTCCTTTGTTAAGAAGCGAACTGCACACTACAGCATACTGTACTGGAAATGCAACCAGCACTTACTGATCTGTCTGTATCTTATCTTCATGTGAACTATATTCTTTCATGGAAGGATGTGGATGAGAGTACAGTGCCTGGATTGTGAAGATGTTGTTTGCAAATCACTCGCAAAATGTGTGGAATGAAAGTAACTTTTATATGATACTTTTATTCAAATGTATATCAAATTCAAGCTAAATTGACGATTAAGTATGCATATTTTTTTTTTACTTCACTTTACTTCAGTCACTGTAGAGTATTTTATAACAGTTTGCTTGACAGCCAAGTCTTGGACACGTATTCAGTTGAGCACTGTGCCTCACAGCCTTCTATCTAGATATAAAGTTAATGTACAGTTGAAGTCGGAAGTTTACATACACCTTAGCCA
Source organism: Coregonus clupeaformis (assembly GCF_020615455.1). NCBI lineage: Eukaryota > Metazoa > Chordata > Actinopteri > Salmoniformes > Salmonidae > Coregonus > Coregonus clupeaformis. The sequence goes on from NC_059202.1 coordinate 20,848,524, forward strand.
AATACATTTAAACTGAGTTTTTCACAATTCCTGACATTTTTAATCCTAGTAAAAATGCCATGTCTTAGGTCAGTTGGGATCACCACTTTCATTTAAGAATGTGAAATGTCAGAATAATAGTAGAGAGAATTATTTCTTTCCGCTTTTATTTCTTTCATCACATTCCCAGTCGGTCAGAAGTTTACATACACTCAATTAGTATTTGGTAGCATTGCCTTTAAATTGTTTAACTTGGGTGAAACGTTTCGGATAGCCTTCCACAAGCTTCCCACAATAAGTTGGGTGAATTTTGGCCCATTCCTCCTGACAGAGCTGGTGTAACTTAGTCAGGTTTGTGGGCCTCCTTGCTCGCACACACTTTTTCAGTTCTGCCCACACATTTTCTATAGGATTGAGGTCAGGGCTTTGTGATGGCCACTCCAATACCTTGACTTTGTTGTCCTTAAGCCATTTTGCCACAACTTTGGAAGTATGCTTGGGGTCATTGTCCATTTGGAAGACCCATTTGCGACCAAGCTTTAACTTCCTGATGTCTTGAGATGTTGCTTCAATATATCCACATAATTTTCCTTCCTCATGACGCCATCTATTTCGTGAAGTGCACCAGTCCCTCCTGCAGCAAAGCACCCCCACAGCATGATGCTGCCACCCCCGTGCTTCACGGATGTGATGGTGTTCTTCGGCTTGCAAGCCTCCCCTTTTTCCTCCAAACATAACGATGTTCATTATGGCCAAACAGTTCTATTTCTGTTTCATCAGACCAGAGGACATTTCTCCAAAAAGTCAGATCTTTGTCCCCATGTGCAGTTGCAAACCGTACTCTGGCATTTTTATGGCGGTTTTGGAGCAGTGGCTTCTGCCTTGCTGAGCGGCCTTTCAGGTTATGTCGATATAGGACTTGTTTTACTGTGGATATAGATAATTTTGTACCTGTTTCCTCCAGCATCTTCACAAGGTCCTTTGCTGTTGTTCTGGGATTGATTTGCACTTTTCGCACCAAAGTACGTTAATCTCTAGGATACAGAACGTGTCTCCTTCCTGAGTGGTATGACTGATGCGTGGTCCCATGGTGTTTATACTTGCATACTATTGTTTGTACAGATGAACTTGGTACCTTCAGGCATTTGGAAATTGCTCCCAAGGATGAACCAGACTTGTGGAGGTCTACAATTTATTTTCTGACGTCTTGGCTGATTTCTTTTGATTTTCCCATGATGTCAAGCAAAGAGGCACCGAGTTTTTAGGTAGGCCTTGAAATACATCCACAGGTACACCTCCAATTGACTCAAATGATGTCAATTAGCCTATCAGAATCTTCTAAAGCCATGACATCATTTTCTGAAATTTTCCAAGCTGTTTATAGGCACAGTCAACTTAGTGTATGTAAACTTCTGACCCACTGGAATTGTGATACAGTGAATTATAAGTGAAATAATCTGTCTGTAAACAATTGTAGGAAAAATTACTTGTGTCATGCACAAAGTAGATGTCCTAACCGACTTGCCAAAACTATAGTTTGTTAACAAGACATTTGTGGAGTGGTTGAAAAACAAGTTTTAATGACTTCAACCTAAGTGTATGTAAACTTCCGATTTCAACTGTAGGTCAGGATGTCAAAATACAGAAATACAGCAGGTATGAAGCATTTAGCATCATATGATGCAGTTTTTTGCATCTTATGATGCAAAATGCATCATACTGGCTGTATTTGTGTATTTTGAAAGTTATAGATCTTGAAAACATAATTGCTGACATGCAAAACATTTTGGGACTATATCAACAATGGACTAATGAAACAAATACCAAAAGATCGTTTTTGGGGTGGATGTGACCTCTGGACAGGGTCTTGAGAATTGTTTTCTTGTGCTGTCTGCATTCTGTAGCTCAGAATCTTAAGAAGATTACTATGATTACTATGCTTCTTCAAGTAACTGCAGCAGCGTGGAACCTTTCAATGAGTTTTCTAGTCAGAGCTATCGTCTACCTTCCCTATACCTGGAAATTGATATCACAGCAAATCTATGCGACCAGTCTCTCAGAGTTGCGTGAATGCGTTGGCTTATTACAAAGGCTGAGCAGGCAAAGAAGCCCCATCTCCCCTCTCCTGTTTGTTATTTTCATTTGGCTCTCCGCTCCCTCATATACAGTGCCTGGTTGTTATTATGCCTATGTACTGGGTTGGTATTATGCCTATGTACCTGGTTGTTATTATGCCTATGTACTGGGTTGTTATTATGCCTATGTTCCTGGTTGTTATTATGCCTATGCACCTGGTTGTTATTATGCCTATGTACCTGGTTGTTATTATGCCTATGTACCTGGTTGTTATTATGCCTATGTACTGGGTTGTTATTATGCCTATGTACCGGGTTGTTATTATGCCTATGTACTGGGTTGTTATTATGCCTATGTACTGGGTTGTTATTATGCCTATGTACTGGGTTGTTATTGTGCCTATGTTCCTGGTTGTTATTATGCCTATGTACTGGGTTGTTATTATGCCTATGCACCTGGTTGTTATTATGCCTATGTACCTGGTTGTTATTATGCCTATGTACTGGGTTGTTATTATGCCTATGCACCTGGTTGTTATTATGCCTATGTACTGGGGTGTTATTATGCCTATGTACCTGGTTGTTATTATGCATATGTACTGGGTTGTTATTATGTATATGTACTGGGTTGTTATTATGCCTAGGTTCCTGGTTGTTATTATGCATATGTACCTGGTTGTTATTATGCCTAAGTACCTGGTTGTTATTATGCCTATGTTCCTGGTTGTTATTATGCCTATATACCTGGTTGTTATTATGCCTGTGTACCTGGTTGTTATTATGCCTAAGTACCTGGTTGTTATTATGACTATGTACTGGGTTGTTATTATGCCTATGTACCTGGTTGTTATTATGCCTAAGTACCTGGTTGTTACTATGCCTATGTACTGGGTTGTTATTAAGCCTATGTACCTGGTTGTTATTATGCATATGTACTGGGTTGTTATTATGCCATGTTCCTGGTTGTTATTATGCCTATGTACCTGGTTGTTATTATGACTATGTACCTGGTTGTCATTATGACTATGTACTGGGTTGTTATTATGCCTATGTACCTGGTTGTTATTAAGCCTATGTACCTGGTTGTTATTATGCATATGTACTGGGTTGTTATTATGCCATGTTCCTGGTTGTTATTATGCCTAAGTACCGGGTTGTTATTATGACTATGTACTGGGTTGTTATTATGCCTATGTACCTGGTTGTTATTATGCCTATGTACCTGGTTGTCATTATGACTATGTACTGAGTTGTTATTATGACTATGTACTGGGTTGTTATTATGCCTATGTACTGGGTTGTTATTATGTATATGTTCCTGGTTGTTATTATGCCTATGTGCTGTGTTGTTATTACGCCTATGTACTGGGTTGTTATTATGACTATGTTCCTGGTTGTTATTATGCCTATGTACTGGGTTGTTATTATGACTATGTACTGGGTTGTTATTATGACTATGTACTGGGTTGTTATTATGACTATGTGCCTGGTTGTTATTATGCCTATGTTCCTGGTTGTTATTATGCATATGTACCTGGTTGTCATTATGACTATGTACTGGGTTGTTATTATGACTATGTACCTGGTTGTTATTATGCCTATGTACCTGGTTGACATTATGACTATGTACCTGGTTGTTATTATGCCTATGTACCTGGTTGACATTATGACTATGTACTGGGTTGTTATTATGCCTATGTACCTGGTTGTCATTATGACTATGTTCCTGGTTGTTATTGTGCGTATGTACCTGGTTGTTATTATGCCTATGTTCCTGGTTGTTATTATGCCTATGTACCTGGTTGTTATTATGCCTATGTACCTGGTTGTTATTATGCCTATGTACCTGGTTGTTATTATGCCTATGTACTGGGTTGTTATTATGGCTATGTACTGGGTTGTTATTATGCCCATGTACCTGGTTGTTATTATGACTATGTTCCTGGTTGTTATTATGCCTATGTACCTGGTTGTTATTATGCCTATGTACCTGGTTGTTATTATGACTATGTACTGGGTTGTTATTATGCCTATGTACTGGGGTGTTATTATGCCTATGTACCTGGTTGTTATTATGCATATGTACTGGGTTGTTATTATGTATATGTACTGGGTTGTTATTATTTCTAGGTTCCTGGTTGTTATTATGCATATGTACCTGGTTGTTATTATGCCTAAGTACCTGGTTGTTATTATGCCTATGTTCCTGGTTGTTATTATGCCTATATACCTGGTTGTTATTATGCCTGTGTACCTGGTTGTTATTATGCCTAAGTACCTGGTTGTTATTATGACTATGTACTGGGTTGTTATTATGCCTATGTACCTGGTTGTTATTATGCCTAAGTACCTGGTTGTTACTATGCCTATGTACTGGGTTGTTATTAAGCCTATGTACCTGGTTGTTATTATGCATATGTACTGGGTTGTTATTATGCCATGTTCCTGGTTGTTATTATGCCTATGTACCTGGTTGTTATTATGACTATGTACCTGGTTGTCATTATGACTATGTACTGGGTTGTTATTATGCCTATGTACCTGGTTGTTATTAAGCCTATGTACCTGGTTGTTATTATGCATATGTACTGGGTTGTTATTATGCCATGTTCCTGGTTGTTATTATGCCTAAGTACCGGGTTGTTATTATGACTATGTACTGGGTTGTTATTATGCCTATGTACCTGGTTGTTATTATGCCTATGTACCTGGTTGTCATTATGACTATGTACTGAGTTGTTATTATGACTATGTACTGGGTTGTTATTATGCCTATGTACTGGGTTGTTATTATGTATATGTTCCTGGTTGTTATTATGCCTATGTGCTGTGTTGTTATTATGCCTATGTACTGAGTTGTTATTATGACTATGTACTGGGTTGTTATTATGCCTATGTACTGGGTTGTTATTATGTATATGTACCTGGTTGTTATTATGCCTATGTACCTGGTTGACATTATGACTATGTACTGGGTTGTTATTATGCCTATGTACCTGGTTGTCATTATGCCTATGTACTGGGCTGTTATTATGCCTATGTACTGGGCTGTTATTATGCCTATGTTCCTGGTTGTTATTATGCCTATGTACTGGGTTGTTATTATGACTATGTACTGGGTTGTTATTATGCCAATGTACCTGGTTGTTATTATGCCTATGTACCTGGTTGTTATTATGCCTATGGACTGGGTTGTTATTATGACTATGTACCTGGTTGTTATTATGCCTATGTTCCTGGTTGTTATTATGCCTATGTACTGGGTTGTTATTATGACTATGTACCTGGTTGTTATTATGCCTATGTTCCTGGTTGTTATTATGCCTATGTACCTGGTTGTTATTATGCCTAAGTACCTGGTTGTTATTATGCCTAAGTACCTGGTTGTTATTATGCCTATGTACCTGGTTGTTATTATAGCTAAGTACCTGGTTGTTATTATGCCTATGTACTGGGTTGTTATTATGCCTATGTACCTGGTTGTTATTATGCCTATGTACCTGGTTGTTATTATGCCTATGTACCTGGTTGTTATTATGCCTATGTACTGGGTTGTTATTATGGCTATGTACTGGGTTGTTATTATGCCCATGTACCTGGTTGTTATTATGACTATGTTCCTGGTTGTTATTATGCCTATGTACCTGGTTGTTATTATGCCTATGTACCTGGTTGTTATTATGCCTATGTACCGGGTTGTTATTATGCCTATGTACTGGGGTGTTATTATGCCTATGTACCTGGTTGTTATTATGCATATGTACTGGGTTGTTATTATGTATATGTACTGGGTTGTTATTATGCCTAGGTTCCTGGTTGTTATTATGCATATGTACCTGGTTGTTATTATGCCTAAGTACCTGGTTGTTATTATGCCTATGTTCCTGGTTGTTATTATGCCTATATACCTGGTTGTTATTATGCCTGTGTACCTGGTTGTTATTATGCCTAAGTACCTGGTTGTTATTATGACTATGTACTGGGTTGTTATTATGCCTATGTACCTGGTTGTTATTATGCCTAAGTACCTGGTTGTTACTATGCCTATGTACTGGGTTGTTATTAAGCCTATGTACCTGGTTGTTATTATGCATATGTACTGGGTTGTTATTATGCCATGTTCCTGGTTGTTATTATGCCTATGTACCTGGTTGTTATTATGACTATGTACCTGGTTGTCATTATGACTATGTACTGGGTTGTTATTATGCCTATGTACCTGGTTGTTATTAAGCCTATGTACCTGGTTGTTATTATGCATATGTACTGGGTTGTTATTATGCCATGTTCCTGGTTGTTATTATGCCTAAGTACCGGGTTGTTATTATGACTATGTGCTGGGTTGTTATTATGCCTATGTACCTGGTTGTTATTATGCCTATGTACCTGGTTGTCATTATGACTATGTACTGAGTTGTTATTATGACTATGTACTGGGTTGTTATTATGCCTATGTACTGGGTTGTTATTATGTATATGTTCCTGGTTGTTATTATGCCTATGTGCTGTGTTGTTATTACGCCTATGTACTGGGGTTGTTATTACGCCTATGTACTGGGTTGTTATTGTGCCTATGTACTGGGTTGTTATTATGACTATGTACTGGTTGTTATTATGACTATGTACTGGGTTGTTATTATGACTATGTACCTGGTTGTTATTATGCCTATGTACCTGGTTGACATTATGACTATGTACCTGGTTGTTATTATGCCTATGTACCTGGTTGTTATTATGCCTATGTACTGGGCGTGTTATTATGCCTATGTACTGGGCTGTTATTATGCCTATGTTCCTGGTTGTTATTATGCCTATGTACTGGGTTGTTATTATGACTATGTACTGGGTTGTTATTATGCCAATGTACCTGGTTGTTATTATGCCTATGTACCTGGTTGTTATTATGCCTATGGACTGGGTTGTTATTATGACTATGTACCTGGTTGTTATTATGCCTATGTTCCTGGTTGTTATTATGCCTATGTACTGGGTTGTTATTATGACTATGTACCTGGTTGTTATTATGCCTATGTTCCTGGTTGTTATTATGCCTATGTACCTGGTTGTTATTATGCCTAAGTACCTGGTTGTTATTATGCCTAAGTACCTGGTTGTTATTATGCCTATGTACCTGGTTGTTATTATACCTAAGTACCTGGTTGTTATTATGCCTATGTACTGGGTTGTTATTATGCCTATGTACTGGGTTGTTATTATGCCTATGTACCTGGTTGTTATTATACCTAAGTACCTGGTTGTTATTATGCATATGTACTGGGTTGTTATTATGCCTATGTTCCAGGTTGTTATTATGCCTATGTACCGGGTTGTTATTATGACTATGTACTGGGTTGTTATTATGACTATGTACTGGGTTGTTATTATGCCTATGTACTGGGTTGTTATTATGCCTATGTTCCAGGTTGTTATTATGCCTATGTACTGGGTTGTTATTATGACTATGTACTGGGTTGTTATTATGCCAATGTACCTGGTTGTTATTATGCCTATGTACCTGGTTGTTATTATGCCTATGGACTGGGTTGTTATTATGACTATGTACCTGGTTGTTATTATGACTATGTACTGGGTTGTTATTATGCCTATGTACTGGGTTGTTATTATGCCTATGTTCCAGGTTGTTATTATGCCTATGTACTGGGTTGTTATTATGACTATGTACTGGGTTGTTATTATGCCAATGTACCTGGTTGTTATTATGCCTATGTACCTGGTTGTTATTATGCCTATGGACTGGGTTGTTATTATGACTATGTACCGGGTTGTTATTATGCCTATGTACTGGGTTGTTATTATGCCCATGTTCCTGGTTGTTATTATGCCTATGTACTGGGTTGTTATTATGCCTATGTACTGGGTTGTTATTATGCCCATGTACCTGGTTGTTATTATGACTACGTTCCTGGTTGTTATTATGCCTATGTACTGGGTTGTTATTATGCCTATGTACTGGGTTGTTATTATGCCTATGTTCCTGGTTGTTATTATGCCTATGTACCTGGTTGTTATTATGCCTAAGTACTGGTTTGTTATTATGACTATGTACTGGGTTGTTATTATGCCTATGTACCTGGTTGTTATTATGCATATGTACCTGGTTGTTATTATGACTAAGTTCCTGGTTGTTATTATGACTATGTACTGGGTTGTTATTATGCCTATGTACCTGGTTGTTATTATGCCTATGTACCTGGTTGTTATTATGCATATGTACCTGGTTGTTATTATGCCTATGTTCCTGGTTGTTATTATGACTATGTACTGGGTTGTTATTATGCCTATGTACCTGGTTGTTATTATGCCTATGTACCTGGTTGTTATTATGCCTATGTTCCTGGTTGTTATTATGCATATGTACCTGGTTGTTATTATGCCTATGTTCCTGGTTGTTATTATGACTATGTACTGGGTTGTTATTATGCCTATGTACCTGGTTGTTATTATGTCTATGTACCTGGTTGTTATTATGCCTATGTACCTGGTTGTTATTATGCCTATGTACTGGGTTGTTATTATGCCTATGTTCCTGGTTGTTATTATGCCTATGTACTGGGTTGTTATTATGACTATGTACTGGGTTGTTATTATGCCAATGTACCTGGTTGTTATTATGCCTATGTACCTGGTTGTTATTATGCCTATGGACTGGGTTGTTATTATGACTATGTACCTGGTTGTTATTATGCCTATGTTCCTGGTTGTTATTATGCCTATGTTCCTGGTTGTTATTATGCCTATGTACTGGGTTGTTATTATGACTATGTACCTGGTTGTTATTATGCCTATGTTCCTGGTTGTTATTATGCCTATGTACCTGGTTGTTATTATGCCTGAGTACCCGGTTGTTATTATGCCTAAGTACCTGGTTGTTATTATGCCTATGTACCTGGTTGTTATTATACCTAAGTACCTGGTTGTTATTATGCCTATGTACTGGGTTGTTATTATGCCTATGTACTGGGTTGTTATTATGCCTATGTACCTGGTTGTTATTATACCTAAGTACCTGGTTGTTATTATGCATATGTACTGGGTTGTTATTATGCCTATGTTCCAGGTTGTTATTATGCCTATGTACCGGTGTTATGACTATGCACTGGGTTGTTATTATGACTATGTACTGGGTTGTTATTATGCCTATGTACTGGGTTGTTATTATGCCTATGTTCCAGGTTGTTATTATGCCTATGTACTGGGTTGTTATTATGACTATGTACTGGGTTGTTATTATGCCAATGTACCTGGTTGTTATTATGCCTATGTACCTGGTTGTTATTATGCCTATGGACTGGGTTGTTATTATGACTATGTACCTGGTTGTTATTATGCCTATGGACTGGGTTGTTATTATGCCTATGTTCCTGGTTGTTATTATGCCTATGTACCTGGTTGTTATTATGCCTATGGACTGGGTTGTTATTATGCCTATGTACCTGGTTGTTATTATACCTAAGTACCTGGTTGTTATTATGCCTATGTACTGGGTTGTTATTATGCCTATGTTCCAGGTTGTTATTATGCCTATGTACTGGGTTGTTATTATGACTATGTACTGGGTTGTTATTATGCCTATGTACTGGGTTGTTATTATGCCTAAGTACCTGGTTGTTATTATGCCTATGTACTGGGTTGTTATTATGCCTATGTTCCAGGTTGTTATTATGCCTATGTACTGGGTTGTTATTATGACTATGTACTGGGTTGTTATTATGCCAATGTACCTGGTTGTTATTATGCCTATGTACCTGGTTGTTATTATGCCTATGGACTGGGTTGTTATTATGACTATGTACCTGGTTGTTATTATGCCTATGGACTGGGTTGTTATTATGCCTATGTACCTGGTTGTTATTATGCCTATTTTCCTGGTTGTTATTATGCCTATGTTCCTGGTTGTTATTATGCCTATGTACCTGGTTGTTATTATGCCTAAGTACCTGGTTGTTATTATACCTAAGTACCTGGTTGTTATTATGCCTAAGTACCTGGTTGTTATTATGCCTATGTACTGGGTTGTTATTATGCCTATGTTCCTGGTTGTTATTATGCCTATGTACTGGGTTGTTATTATGCCTTTATACAATGGGTGGGTCTAACCATGTTCCAGCCGGTGTCTATTCCACAAGTTACCACCGGCTAAATCTATAACATTGAAATGCCTAATTACTGTTCCATCTCACTGCGCAGTCCACTATCTTATCAGCCCAACCAGGCAATTTATAAACTTGATCTCCACTTTAAAAATAAAACCTGGACATTATCTCCCCTTTCTTTTAGACCTTGCTGTCTGTCTCTCTGACATTTGCAACATTGTTTCAATATTGAAATTCGATCTCCAGATGTGCCCTAGTAATGAACGTGTCGGGATCAGACAGACAGGCAGTTTTTCTCAGCCAGTGGAAATCATGAATCAGCTAAATTTGAATGCATACTGTATATACAGAGAGAGAGAAAAACAGGTAAAATGAAACGAAATGCAGCTAGTTTGCTGGCTTTCCAGCTTCAGTTTGAAGTGATTGTGTTCGCTTTGTAGTTGGCTAGCTCCTCTGAACAGTGTCCGGGCGAGAGAGCAAATGTTCTATGCCAGGCGAAATCGCACATCATTAGCTCATTGTTTTGGATGTATCCAAATAAATGTCACTAGAAAACAGCTTAAACAAATGCAAATGCAGCTACTTCTCTGTTATTCTGGCTGTTTGACGTGACTGTGTTAGCCCAAGTTGGCTAGCTAGCAAGCAAGGGGATAAGAACATTGCCAGCCAGCATGGCAACGGTACATTTAGAACGAATGACTGGGTCGCGTCCATAGATATAGAATAAAAATACTTTACGACTGGGTCATGTCTCTGATCGAATGAACGACCAGCGAGCTTGGGCTGCAACCCTAGGTGTGTCGGGTCTACATCTCATGGAAGGATGAAATAGTATGAATAATCTCATCAAAATAAAGTTTTTAATAAAAATATGTAAATCATTATTTGAATATGTTGGTTACCCGTTGTATAAAAGTAATAATGCCCTCGAAGCCGGTGTTTGGAGGGTATATTGGCACGGTTTGCCGGCCCGAAACAAAAACACCCGTGCCAATATATCCTCCAAACACCGGCTTCGAGGGCATTATCACTTTAATATACCTGTTATTATGTAAAACGTGTGGCAGATTATTATTTTCATAAATAAACCAGCTAATTGTCTTATTGTCATGGATTGTGGTGATACGCCGATGAGACAATTTTGGGGATTTAGTATCTTGGTGTTATATAGGTGTGAGAATCCTGTTCTTAATTCTGGCCCAGTGTTTAGATGACGGTGTGTTGGATACTGTCTGGGTAATCTCTTCGGTTGGCACAAACATAATTGCAGGGCAGAAATCTGATAGAAACTCTGTTTCCCCTTCTGCCCATCTTTTCTTATCCTGATTATTTGTTCTAAACTGCCAGATCAACAATAGGGCTTACATACGCCATGCCATCTCCCATCACATTTGGGAAAACACCTCTGTCAGAGAGCAGTGTCTTTGCCATGTGGCATTGGACAAAAACTGTGTGGTCTACCCAGTTTGTCCTATGTGTAACAATGAGTGCAGTGTGCATGCTCTTTGAAACTCATCCAAATACTCTGAGAGCTACACTTGGGAATTGTTAGATAAGGTTGATGAAAATAATAAAAGCCATTGTTTTATCAAATAATTAATCAGAGTACAAAACATGCTTTCAATGTTTCCCCGTGAACCTCCGGTGAAGGACCACTAACCAGTAACATACAGCACCACTAACCAGTAACATACAGCACCACTAACCAGTATTATATAGCACCACTAACCAGTAACATACAGCACCACTAACCAGTAACATACAGCACCACTAACCAGTAACATACAGCACCACTAACCAGTATTATATAGCACCACTAACCAGTAACATACAGCACCACTAACCAGTAACATACAGCACCACTAACCAGCATTATACAGCACCACTAACCAGCATTAAACAGCACCACTAACCAGCATTATACAGCACCACTAACCAGTAACATACAGCACCACTAACCAGTAACATACAGCACCACTAACCAGCATTATACAGCACCACTAACCAGCATTATACAGCACCACTAACCAGCATTATATAGCACCACTAACCAGTAACATACAGCACCACTAACCAGTAACAAACAGCACCACCAACCAGTAACACACAGCACCACTAACCAGTAACACACAGCACCACTAACCAGTAACATACAGCACCACTAACCAGTGACATACAGCACCACTAACCAGTGACATACAGCACAACTAACCAGCATTATACAGCACCACTAACCAGTGACATACAGCACAACTAACCAGCATTATACAGCACCACTAACCAGTAACATACAGCACCACCAACCAGCATTATACAGCACCACTAATCAATAACATACAGCACCACTAACCAGCATTATACAGCACCACTAACCAGTAACATACAGCACCACTAACCAGTAACATACAGCACCATTAACCAGTAACATACAGCACCACTAACCAGCATTATACAGCACCACTAACCAGCAGAATACAGCACCACTAACCAGCATTATACAGCACCACTAACCAGTAACATACAGCACCACTAACCAGTAACATACAGCACCACTAACCAGTAACATACAGCACCACTAACCAGTAACATACAGCACCACCAACCAGCATCATACAGCACCACTAACCAGTAACATACAGCACCACCAACCAGCATTATACAGCACCACTAACCAGTAGCATACAGCACCACTAACCAGTAACATACAGCACCACTAACTAGCATTATACAGCACCACTAACCAGCATTATACAGCACCACTAACCAGCATTATACAGCACCACCAACCAGTAACATACAGCACCACTAACCAGTAACATACAGCACCACTAACCAGTAACATACAGCACCACTAACCAGCAATATACAGCACCACTAACCATCAATATACAGCACCACTAACCAGTAACATACATCACCACTAACCAGCATTATACAACACCACTAACCAGTAACATACAGCACCACTAACCAGTAACATACAGCACCACTAACCAGTAACATACAGCACCACTAACCAGTAACATACAGCACCACTAACCAGTAACATACAGCACCACTAACCAGTAGCATACAGCACCACTAACCAGTAACATACAGCACCACTAACTAGCATTATACAGCACCACTAACCAGCATTATACAGCACCACTAACCAGCATTATACAGCACCACCAACCAGTAACATACAGCACCACTAACCAGTAACATACAGCACCACTAACCAGTGACATACAGCACCACCAACCAGCATTATTCATCACCACCAACCAGAAACATACAGCGCCACTAACCAGTAACATACAGCACCACTAACCAGTAACATACAGCACCACTAACCAGTGACATACAGCACCACTGACCAGTAACATACAGCACCACTAACCAGCAACATACAGCACCACTAACCAGCAACATACAGCACCACTAACCAGCATTATACAGCACCACTAACCAGTGACATACAGCACCACTAACCAGTAACATACAGCACCACTAACCAGTAACATACAGCACCCCTAACCAACATTATACAGCACCACTAACCACTAACATACAGCACCACTAACCAGTAACATACAGCACCCCTAACCAACATTATACAGCACCACTAACCAGTAGATACAGCACCACCAACAAGTAACATACAGCACCTCTAACCAGCATTATACAGCACCACTAACCAGTAACATACAGCACCACTAACCAGTAACATACAGCACCACTAACCAGCATTATACAGCACCACTAACCAGTAACATACAGCATCACTAACCAGCAACATACAGCACCACTAACCAGTAACATACAGCACCACTAACCAGCAATATACAGCACCACCAACCATCAATATACAGCACCACTAACCAGCAAAATACAGCGTTGTCAAATGAGCTGACTCAGCAAAACAGCTGATCCATTTCAGAAAAGCTCTGAGGTATTTGCAAATGTTTCTCTGAATGTGATTTTTGGATTCATTTCTACAATATTTTGTAAGGAGAATGTTACAGATAGTTGGCAAGTAGCCTAGAGGTTTAGAGAGGCGAGCCCATAGTCAGGGAATCCCAGGTCTGGTGAGGAGTGAGCTGCAATGAGGAATAAATCTGGTGGAGTTTATAACAGGCAACCGGAGTGTTGTTGGCATCAGTATCCTAGATGGTATCTCCTGCCCTAGGGCAAGGTGATCTTAACCCTTAAAGTGGAACTGACAGCATTTTAGAAACTTAAAATCTGTTCATATACACCCCCAGGAAGAATATGACACCTTATTTTTACATTTTCTGATAAGTGAGCACTTAGATATGGTCATTTTCACATTTTCATAAATCCATAGAACGTTTGGGAATGAGTATAGTAAGGCATTTGTGAAAATTCTATAGAAATATAAAGTGAGAAAGCGGCTGTGCGTTTGGACAATTAATAGACACTGCAATAAATTAAACCATCTGTCTTGTCCAGGACCGGAGTCTACACAGACCGGTGCGCCATAGCCAATCAGAGCTACAGTAGGCCTATATGCAAATAAGACATTTGCCACACGGGCATGCCATCATTCAGTTTGAACTGGACTGGGTTTTTACAGGCAGTAGCAACAGTACACGTTAGATCAATAGAATGCATTTGCCAAAAGCCTCAAAATACACCTGAATGTATTTCTGCAAATATTTAAATACAATGGGACTCCTCTTACATTTGGGAACTTCACAGTCCTATTGATCAAACAACCATGAAAAGGTAGGCTCTGTCTCTTTCAGTTGCCTATGCACATCAACAACAACAAGATCAACGACTAATGCTAGCCAGAGCGAGATGAGCTAAAATATAACGAGGGAACATTAGATAAACCCTCTCAAACGTTTTCAGCTAGTTGCACTGATAAACAATGGGGAATAGCCTGCTCATCCTGCAGCTTGCCTGCCAATGCATGCTTGTCCCAACCCACGTTTTGACAAATTAATGGGAACTTGCCTGCATGCCCGCCCATTTGATCGATGCCAAATACATTTGATTGACAACTAAGACATACTTTGCATTCGGAAAGTATTCAGACCCCTTGAATTTTTCCACATTTTGTTACATTACAGCCTTATTCTAAAATGTAGAGTTTTTTTCCTCATCAATCTACACACAATACCACATAATGACAAAGAAAAAACTGGTTTTTAGAAATGTTTGCAAATGTATTAAAAATAAAAAACGGAAATATCATATTCACATAAGCATTCAGACCCTTTACTCAGTACTTTGTTGATACACCTTTGGCAGCGATTACAGCCTCGAGTCTTCTTGGGTATGACGCTACAAGCTTGGCACACCTGTATTTGGGGAGTTTCTCCCATTATTTTCTGCAGATCCTCTCAAGTTCTGTCAGGTTGGATGGGGAGTGTCGTTGCGCAGCTATTTTCAAGTCCTCACTATTCTCCCAATCCCTGCCGCTGAAAAACATCCCCACAGCATGATGCTGCCACCACCATGCTTCACCGTAGGGATGGTGCCAGGTTTCCTCCAGACGTGACGCTTGGCATTCAGGCCAAAGAGTTAGATCTTGGTTTAATCAGAATCTTGTTTCTCATGGTCTGAGAGTCCTTTAGGTGCCTTTTGGCAAACTCCAAGCGGACTGTCATGTGCCTTTTACTGAGGAGTGGCTTCCATCTGGCCACTCTACCATAAAGGCCTGATTGGTGGAGTGCTGCAGAGATGGTTGTCCTTCTGGAAGGTTTTCCCATCTGGAAGGTTCTCCCATCTCCACAGAGGAACTCTGGAGCTCTGTCAGAGTGACCAACGGGTTCTTGGTCACCTCCCTGACCAAGGCCGTTCTCCCCCAATTGCTCAGTTTGGCCGAGTCTTGGTGGTTCCAAACTTCTTCCATTTAAGAATGATGGAGGCCACTGTGTTCTTGGGGACCTTCAATAATGCAGACATTTCTTGGTACCCTTCCCCAGATCTGTGCCTCGACACAATCCTGTCTCGGAGCTCTACGGACAATTCCTTCGACCTCATGGCTTGGTTTTTGCTCTGACAACTGTTGGACCTTATATAGACAGGTGTGTGCCTTTCTTAATCATGTCCAATCAGTTGAATTTACCACAGGTGGACTCCAATCAAGTTGTAGAAACATCTCAAGGATGATCAATGCAAGCATGATGCACCTGAGCTCAATTTCAAGTCTCATAGCAAAGGGTCTGAATACTTATGTGAATAAGGTATTTCTGTTTTCTTTTCTTTTCCAAATGCACTGTATGCTAACTGTGGATAACAGTCGATCAAGTTCAGCATAGCTAGCTAGCAAAGTGATTCACATTTCTTGCTAGCTAACCAAATGACACCTGCATCTCTAGCTGTAGCCAGTAGCCACCGAAAAGCGATATGATGGGAAAAAGTCGGTCACTCACCCACTCCTCCAATGACATGACATCCTGCCAGCAGCTAGCTAGCTAACGTTAGCTACATAAATACTATAAATATGCTAGCACAGGGATCTCAAACTCAACCAGCGCATGGACCATGTTGGAAAAACACAACAAATTCTCATCGACTGGGCTGTAGTGGAGCAGGTTGAGAGCTTCAAGTTCCTTGGTGTCCACATCACCAACAAACTATCATGGTCCAAACACACCAAGACAGTCGTGAAGAGGGCACGACAAAGCCTATTCCCCCTCAGGAGACTGAAAAGATTTGACATGGGTCCTCAGATCCTCAAAAAGTTGCACAGCTGTACCATCGAGAGCATCCTGACTGGTTGCATCACAGCCAGGTATGGCAACTGCTCGGCCTCAGACCGCAAGGCACTACAGAGGGTAGTGCGTACGGCCCAGTACAGTTCACTGGGGCCAAGCTTCCTGCCATCCAGGACCTCTATACCAGGCGGTTTCAGAGGAAGGAATGACTTTTTATTTGATTTGATTTGGTGTTTTGTTGCAGGTTTTGTTTTTGGGTTATTCATTGACAAGCTTTAAAAACCAAAGACTGCAACATTTTAGTAGCCTAGCCAGTTACTGTGGCATGTGTCCGTACACTGTCCCTCTGCTTTTGTAAACAGGACACATGAAAGCAGCACAATTTAAATTGAATTCACCGATGCGAGCGCATCAGGCTGTAATTTCATAAACTGTTGACTCATTTATACTGGCTTGTGTATCCTATTCGTCCCGCGGGCCTTGTGTTTGACACATCTTTGCTAGCCTATTAGCCACGTTATGACTGACTTGTGATAGTGCCCTTGCTAGTTTGATTGTATTGACATCAAATCAAGCTTTATTTATACCGCACATTTCAGAAATGGAATGCAATGTGCTTCACAGGAAAAAACTAATAAAAACGATGAAAATAAAAACTGAAATATTTACTAGACAACAAACATAAGAGGATAAAAAACAAAAGAATAACAATAAAACTGAACGACAAAAAAGCACCCAGAGGAAAAGCAAAGCTAAAAAGGAGTGTTTTAAGATCAATTTTTAAAATGTCCACAGTTTCGGCCCCCCTCAGGTTCTCTGACAGGCTATTCCAGAGGCTGGGGGCATAGTAACTAAAACTTGCCTCTCCATGCCTCTTGGTCCTAGGCTTTGGGATAGTTAAAAGGCCAGTGCCAGAGGACCTGTGGGACCTACTGGGTACATAATTTAAAAGCATGTCTGACATGTATTGGGGTGCACAATCGGGGATTGATTTAAAAACCAATAGAAGAATCTTAAAATTAATTCTAAAACTCACAGGCAGCCAGTGCAGAGACCATAAAACGGGTGTAATGTATGCTCTCTGTCTGGTCTTGGTCAGTATCCGTGCTGCAGCATTCTGTATGTTTTGCAGTTGACCAATGGCTTTCTTGGGTAGACCAGACAGGAGAGCGTTACAGTAGTCAAGCCTGCTTGTAATAAAAGCATGGATGAGTCTCTGTATCAGCCTGAGAGAGAAACAGCTGCACCTTGGCAATGTTCCTCAGGTGGTAAAAAAATAGCTATTTTGGTCACATTCCTAATGTGTGATTCGAAATTGGTTCAGAATCTAAAATAACACCTAGGTTTTTTACCTGGTGTTTTATCTTTATTGCCCATTAAATAAAATGTGCGGCCAGATTTTCTCTCTGTGCTTTGGCTCCAATAATAAGTACATCGTTCTTGTCTTGTTGTGAGCCATCCAAGTATTTAACTCACTAATACAGTCTAATAATTTATCCGTGTAGCTAAAATATTCTGGTGACACAGAAATGTAAAGTTGTGTATCGTCTGCATAGCAGTGAAAATCAATGCTGTGCTTTCTGATAACGCTGCCAAGGGGTAACATATATAAACTGAACAGTACCAAACCCAAAATCGAACCATGTGATATGTATCTTCTCTGAGTTATGTTCACCAAGGGTGACAAAAAACTTTCGACCGGTTAAATAGGTCCTAAATTAATTTAGAACTGGACCAAAGGCCAACCCACCTCTCCAGTCTGTCCAGAAGGACATCATGGTCAACAGTGTCGAATGCAGCGCTTAAATCCAAGAGTACAAGACAGAGAGGTGTTTAGCATTTAAAAAATAATTTAGCTGTTTTAAAACCAATTTCTCCAGAATTTTGCTTATGAATGGAAGGTTGGAGACTGGCTAAAAGCTGATGAATCTAGATTACTTTTCTTCAGAAGTGGTTTCACCATAGCAGTTTTTAGTGCAGTGGGGAAAGTGCCTGTGAACAGAGAGTGATTAACAATAGCTTGCACTTATTCAGATATGTAATTAAAAACTGTTTTGAAGAAGGTGGTGGGGATAGGATCGAGAAGGCAGGTAGAAGGCTTAAGTTGTATATCTTTCTGAGCATGTCTTTGTCAACCAGGGAAAATAACCCCATAGTGCCTTTGCGTGGTAGGCTAGGGCATATATCATCAAACTTCTCATCAGGTCTTGCTTGACTGATACCCAGCCTAAGGTTTGTTATCTTATCTCTGAAATATGCCGCAAACTCATCACATTTAGATGTGGAGGAAAGTTCACATAGGTTTGCGGGGGTAGGATTTATCAGGCCATCAATGGTCAAGAAGAGCACTCTCAAATGATTCTGATTATTAGTGATCAAGTTAGAAAAATGAGCCCGTCTGGCATTTCTAATTGCCTTGTTATATATGCCAAGTTGCTCTCTCAGAATATCATAATGGACCTGCAACTTTCACTTTCTCCACTTCCGCTCTGCCTTTCTGCGATGTCTCTTTAATTTATTAGTTTCCTCACTCATCCAAGGGGCTCTCCACTTGGAGGGGACCTTTTTCAACTTTACTGGAGCTAGGGCATCAATGGTTGCCCTTAATTTGCTATAAAAGTTATTGACTAAATCAGCACAAGATGAAGGCAGAATAGGTGATGGTGTATTGTTCATACACTCAATAAAATCTGTAGCAACTTCAGAGGTAAGATAGCGTTTCTAAATAATGACTTCAGTATTACCCTGTGCTATGGGCCACAAGGTAGTAAAAAATACACAGTGGTGATCAGATAAAGCAACATCAACAATAGAGGATATGTCAACAGAAAGCCCCTTGGTAATAACCATGTCCAGAGTATGGCCGCGGTTATGGGTGGGCCCAGTAACATGTTGGATAAAGTCCATAGAGCTCAAAAGATTCAGAAATTCAATGGCCTTGGAGTCAGTCTCTTTGTCAACATGAATATTAAAATCACCCAACACAATGATTTTATCATAGTTCTCAAAGACAATAGAGAATAGTTCAGAGAAATCAGTAAAGAAAGTGGGGCAGTGGTTTGGTTGCCTATACAGGGTTATGGCCAGCACTGGTGGCTGATATTTAAACAGTATAGCATGATGCTCAAAAGACCCAAAGACACCTAATGAAATGTCCTTACAGCTGTGAGCATTAGTAAACATAGAGGCTGTCGCCCCAACCTTTGCTCTAACATTTAAAAGTGCCATATTCAATGAGTGTGGGCCACTCTGCCCCTGGGGCATCTGCCTAGAGTTAACCAATGGAATAACAACCAAATTATTAACGTTACAACTATGTTTTCTGACAGTCTCAAATCTATCAGAATGGTAGGAGATGACAGTTTGTATAAACTCACTAGAAGGTGGAGTTAAAGGAACATCAATTAGGTTACTCACAATAACCATAGTGCAATTTCTATAGGAGTTGATATGGTTGCCAAGTCCTCTGTTGCTTATTCTGACAGGGAGAACTGGAGCACTACCGGAACCTGTCTGTCAGTCTCTAAAACAATTTGTGATGTTGCTGGAAATAATCCTGGAACCCCTGTGGTTAGGGTGAATCCCGTCTCTTTTAAAAAGTGCTGGTTCCTCCCACAGCAAATCAAAGTTGTCACAAAAAGAGACATTCCTGTCATTGCAAAGTTTCTTCAGGTACTCGTTTAGGGCAAAGAGTGAGCTGAAATGTTGCGGACCCCTTCGGGAGCACGGGAGGGGGCCAGAGATAACTATTCTCATCCCTGTGCTAGCAAGGGTCTTTAAAAAGGTTAGTGGTCTTCCCTCAGATCGCCTAAAACGAAGGTCGTTAAAACCTACGTGAGTGACGATGGTGTCAATAGTGGAATAGTTGGCCAGAACCGTGAGCAGGAGAGAGTTGATGTCATGGACACAGGCTCCTGGGTGACAGTGGACCTTAGTCGGTCCACAGACCGTAGGTAGGCCAAAATCTCTCACCATCGAGCTGCCCACATTGAAGGTGTTAGTGATGGAATCCGATGGGGAAGTGACCTGCTGAACTGTGGGGGACAGTGCCACTGGGCGGCCTCCGGCTGTTGGTAGACACCCAGGATCCGTGCTGACTCCTGGGGCTGGTAGGTCCGTCTCAAGCGGGTAAAAGCTGTTTGATAGCTGGATCAGATCTTCTCGGATAGATGGGTGGCCAGACTGCCTCCCTGATCTCCTACGCCTTGCGAGTGTCCAGTCTCCCATGGGCCGCGGAGTTGAGCTTAACATCTGCCCGTTGGATTGGGACAGATCAACGCCGCCCGACTCATCGACAGCTTTGCTATAGGAAGCATTTAAAACGGAGATTCGGTTTGCCTTTTCTCGCAGCCGAGCTAACAGCCGGAGGATCTCTTCCCTAAGATGCTTGATGGTGGTGCATTTAGGGCAGACAAATCCCTGTCAATTTTCCAATTCCTCCTTATCTTCATCTTGTAAATGTGTGGAAATCATCTCACACCTGAAGCATTTATGCCCAGCCGTGGATAAAAACACCAGTGGGCTAGCACTGCTAGCGTTAGCCAGCTCCATTTTCATGATGGCTAGTAGCTAACTGCTACTTAACAGGAATCTGGGACACAAACTTGCAGTCCCAGCCGTACATCAGTACCAATACAAACTTTAGCTATGATTAAAAACGATTTAATGAAAATTATTTCATTAAAAACAACAAACCGAGTGTAGGCAGTACACTGTTCTGTGGCGCACTCCGATCAACATTCCCATCCTTAGTTACAGTCATCCATTTTTTTTTTTCAAAATATTGGTCATTGAAACTGAAACAGTCCATCCCAAATGGGTGGAGGCAGCAAACAATGTACCAGACCAGCTGCGATTTACAACCTGATAGTAATATTTTTGGGACTACCAAGAAATGTATCGTTGAATTATATAACACTCATGCATTGAACAGCATCCATCTATTCCGCCAACAATGCCTTACTGTAAGTCACGGAATTTTTTGTCAAATATAACCTAGTTTTAAAACCTTTTTTTTAAGTTGGTTTTGAAGCATAAACTAGAAATGTGATATTTTTTACTGATATTATGATTGTCTGTTTGTTTCATATGTGCAAAGGAGTTAAAACGCAGTCAGTTCCACTTTAACTGCTCCAGAGGCGCTGAATTGAGTCTGGAGGGTTGGGTTCCAAAAAAAAGAAGGAATTTCCATTCCTCCCTAAGAAACTGGACATTAAAGCATTCTTCTTCTGCATGGACTGCTATGCCATCATTCCTTTGGACAGCAAACTATAATGTTCAGACTTCACAATATAGACTTGCCGGCAGCTTTTCTTGGCATTTATTGTAACAAAGATACAGTGGATTTTATTAAGGAAGCGAATCATTGTAAACATTGTCTTCTTGATCCAACACCAATCAGCCCTCTG
Source organism: Coregonus clupeaformis (assembly GCF_020615455.1). Taxonomy (NCBI): domain Eukaryota; kingdom Metazoa; phylum Chordata; class Actinopteri; order Salmoniformes; family Salmonidae; genus Coregonus; species Coregonus clupeaformis. Next base: position 20,870,777 of record NC_059202.1, read on the forward strand.
AAATATTGGGATTGACTCTTCGGATAGCATACTTGCTTTGCTGGACAACATGATAATGCAATTACAAAACATAGGACCGCAGGGATTGTCTGACCATAGATGCCTGATTGTATTTAGATTCTATGGCACAATGGAGTTACATTGTCTGGTCTAGTCAGATCAAGCAATGGTTTGATACAGCAATGGTTTGATAGATTATCTTATTCGTCCCTCTATAAGGTTCATTACAGGTAAAGTAGTATGGCCTTCTTGAAGGGCTTGTCTCCTATCTCTGCCACTAAATCTCCTACACTGGTACAGTACTGTATTTAAGTAGGTAACTGATTTGATACAGCTTGTGTTGTGGCAAAGGCTTACCATTAGCATTTTCCATTCCCATTGTTTTTCTTTATTTTAGCAGGTTAGTGTGTCCTTGTGTTTTGGAGACAGTCTCCATTGCATTGCCACTCCATGTTAAGGCCGATTTATACCCTACGGAAACGGACCCTGCAGAGCGTGTTGCAGTGTCGTTTTTCATTACTAAAACTTAGGCTGTGTCTTCTCTGGAACACACTGTTCTTCCATATAAGTACGTCATCGGATTTCCTCTTACAACTATCAGACTAGCCTCAATGACAGGCAAGGCTGGTTCTTCCATTATGCCAGGGGCATTGATAAATGTATCTGTCTCTGAGACCTCCGGTGTAATGTAATAGTGTGTTATTGTGGGTGGAGTAATTAATAGTGTGGTGTTGTGGGTGGTTTAATTAATAGTGTGGTGTTGTGGGTGGAGAGAACAGCCAGGGGTTAGAAGACAGTGACCCACAGGAGAACAGCCAGGGGTTAGAAGACAGTGACCCACAGGAGAACAGCCAGGGGTTAGAAGACAGTGACCCACAGGAGAACAGCCAGGGGTTAGAAGACAGTGACCCACAGGAGAACAGCCAGGGGTTAGAAGACAGTGACCAACAGGAAAACAGCCAGGGGTTAGAAGACAGTGACCCACAGGAGAACAACCAGGGGTTAGAAGAGTGAGCTGCAGTTCATCTGGGGCTCCCTTTTAGATGTGTGTGTGCTGGTCTACAATACATGAAAGAAGCCTCACCTGCTCACCTTGCAAGGCTCTGTGTGATGTGACCATGTGAATGGAATTAACGGCACCACATGTCTGCCTTTGAAGGGCACTGCCTGATTGAAACACCTGGGCACAGAGGCCCATTCTAGCGACTTCCCAACCTGAACGAAAGACCACAACCGTTTAGAGCTGAATCATGTTGCAGAAGTAGACTCTCATAATAACACTGGTAGCAGTCTGCTCAGCTGTGTGTTTAGATAGATGACAGAAGCTTTCATAGCGATTAAATAATAATATTCAGTATATGAGGCGCGAGCAAGAATCAAACACACTACTTTGGTGGTGGAAGAAAATGCCAACCAGCTTGAAGCCAGTCAGAGCTTCAGGAAAGCCAGTTAGGAAAACATTGTGCGTTAACATTATAGTTATTGTTTCGTCCATGTAATGTTTGCCAACCAAGACCACTTCTGGGTCATGTTCAGTATACTATTTGAAGAAAAAGAAACGCTCATTTTCGGTTTCCGTAGCAACATTGTTTATGGAACACGACCCTGGGGTAGAGTACCTGACTGACTGGTTGATTGACTAAAGCGCTTTCGATGCCACTGTAGTCCTCAAAGGACGTTACCACCAGAGGTATAGCAGGTGGCACATGCTTAATAGAGAGCTATTTCATCTCATAATGAGCAGAAATTATTGGAGGATCAGTGAGATTATTGGTCTGTGGTTGATGAACACATTGATTTGCTGTTCCAAGGACATTAGATTGATCCACTCATTGGGTAAACAGACATAAATGCCATAGCATTTTCTGCAATTTCACTCTTCGGAAATACATTGCAATGAGGGATTTGAGAAGGCTATTGTAGCGTGAGAGATGGATAGATAACACTTGAAGCAATGTCCCAACTGTCAATTTCAGCACTCCTACTCTGTCAGGGGGTATCATTTTCACTGTGGGCAATGTTCATTTTAGATTCCGGAATAACTGTTATAGCGCATTTTATTACATTCACTGACAAAAGTATATTTGTCTTGAGTATTAAAATGATGAAAGAGGCATAGGATATTATTTTAATAAAGTGCTCTACCGTTGGAGGTCCTCCTAAACTCGTTTACAGATTTAATTTCGTCCTTAGGTTCGGAAGGACGTGCATTTGATATCATGACAAACGAGGGAGTTACTTTTCCCTTTTGAGCAAGTTGGTTTTGATTTGTTTGCCTCTTCAGACCACAATACCCAGGTCAAAACTCAAAGCCAACTGGACACAATAAACTACGCTTCAACAGTTTTCCGAGGGGCGACATAATAAGGGTCTGGAAAACTGCTCTTGGACGAGAAAACCCCCCAAATATAGCTTACATTGACCGCAAAGATTGTACCACTTTATATACTGTGAAATACAGACATCCTTAAAGCCTTCTAAGAGGCAGTTATCCAATCAAATGATTGATTCACTAAAATGGATGACTAAAAGCAAAGCACAGACACGACCATGCACATGTTAAGGTCTTGAAGAGGTCCTAATAGTATGCTGTCGAGTAAGCAGAATATCCTTGGAGAAGAAATAGGAAGACTGAAGACTTTCTCATGGACTACCAACCTAGCCTCAGTAAAGACAAAGGTAATATGATGTTTGTGTCCAATGAGCCTGCTATATAACCTCTGCTTATGTAACCAAATGATCACGTATAACCTCTGCTTATGTAACCAGATGATCACGTATAACCTCTGCTTATGTAACCAAATGATCACGTATAACCTCTGCTTATGTAACCAAATGATCACGTATAACCTCTGCTTATGTAACCAGATGATCACGTATAACCTCTGCTTATGTAACCAAATGATCACGTATAACCTCTGCTTATGTAACCAAATGATCACGTATAACCTCTGCTTATGTAACCCAGCCTTCACAGTGCAAAGGGATCCCTTGAAAGAAGCAAAAACAAGGTGTCTTTAACAACCCTGATTATGATCCCCTACACCAGGGACTGACAGCGCCCACAAGGGCGCGTTCAAGAACTCCACTTCTTACAGTGTATGTCCTCAATGATGAGGTATTGGCCATGAGACGCACTCCAGTCAGATCGAAAGTAAATGGTATGACGCAGAGAGAGAGCCGTGTGATGCTTATAATAAGAAGGGTAGTGATGCTTATAGGAAGGGTAGTGATGCTTATACAAAGGGTAGTGATGCTTATAAGAAGGGTAGTGATGCTTATAGGAAGGGTAGTGATGCTTATACGAAGGGTAGTGATGCTTATAAGAAGGGTAGTGATGCTTATAGGAAGGGTAGTGATGCTTATAAGAAGGGTAGTGATGCTTATAGGAAGGGTAGTGATGCTTATACGAAGGGTAATGATGCTTATAAGAAGGGTAGTGATGCTTATAGGAAGGGTAGTGATGCTTATAAGAAGGTTAGTGATGCTTATAAGAAGGGTAGTTATGCTTATAAGAAGGGTAGTGATGCTTATTGTGGTCTGACAGATGACTAAGCTTAAAGGTTTTTACCTCAACATCAAATAATTTCTGGGTAACAATTAAAGATGCACTCCAGGATCTTAAGCACAACAGAATAGTGACATATAGTACAAATTGAAGTCATACCATATCATACGAATTGCAAAAAACAAAAACATATCATATAATGGATGACGTAGTACACAATTTGATGACGTAGTACACAAAACACAGGGACCACTTTTGGCTCGTGAGCACCACTTTCAAAACTACTGGCTGAAATTATTCAAAGCTTAAGTATTTTACTATGATTGTTTTTAATCAAAATGGTAAAAAATTAACAAAAATAGCTTCTTAGCAAAAGCAATTTCTCAAGCAAGATTTCTGCCAAGACTGTCTGGGAATGGTCTGAGTGGGGAAGGGAAAACTGAAAACTAGCTGTTATGTCACCAGGAAGGACAAAACACAGTTCTCACCAAAAGTGGCTTAGATTTCAGGCGATCTTTTCAAACAGCTCTTACACTAAAAAGGCATTATCATCATGTTCACAATTTCACAGTATTATTCCAACCTCATAATGTGGAAGTATATATATAAAACACAGGAAAATCATGTTTTTGACTGCACTGGGTCTGTATGTAGAAGACGGGACCTCGCTAAAGAACTCTTGACATGTCATATCCATGTATCCTTATGGACTTCTTGATAAGGTCTCAATGAAATAGGCTCCGAGCTTGGAGCTAAGCCTCTGTTCTGTACCAATGAGACAGATTAATAGTTGAAGTGCCTCCTAATGCCAGATATTCACCCATCAGCATACTGTGCCTAAATGTGCCCAGGGCTGAAATTCAATCACAGCCTTATTTGTGTTGTTTTAATCCATGCCTCGCTGTCATAAGTTCACGTGGTACGACTCCGCTGATGTGCTGTTTTAGCACGAGAGTCCGTTGCGTTTCCTCATTTCCTTTAGTACACTAACTGTGTTTCGCGCTGACAGTGATCGTGAGAGTGTATTACACTAGGGGGGGTGAGCTGCAGTTAATCTGGGGCTCCCTTTTAGATGTGTGTGTGTTGGTCTACAATACATGAAAGAAGGCTCTGTGTGATGTGACCATGTGAATGGAATTATATATGTATATAATACACTGCTCAGAAATATAAAGGGAACACTTAAACAACACATCCTAGATCTGAATGAATGAAATAATCTTATTAAATACTTTTTTTCTTTACATAGTTGAATGTGCTGACAACAAAATCATACAAAAATTATCAATGGAAATCAAATGTATCAACCCATGGAGGTCTGGATTTGGAGTCCACACCACCTCCCGAGTGGCGCAGTGGTCTAAGGCACTGCATCGCAGTGCTAGCTGTGCCACTAGAGATCCTGGTTCGAATCCAGGCTCTGTCGTAGCCGGCCGCGACCGGGAGACCCATGGGGCGGCGCACAATTGGCCCAGCGTCGTCCAGGGTAGGGGAGAGAATGGCCGGCAGGGATGTAGCTCAGTTGGTAGAGCATGGCGTTTGCAACGCCAGGGTTGTGGGTTCGATTCCCACAGGGGGCCAGTATGATTTTTATTTTTTTTATAATGTATGCAATCACTAACTGTAAGTCGCTCTGGATAAGAGCGTCTGCTAAATGACTAAAATGTAAATGTACAGGCTGATCCAACTTTGATGTAATGTCCTTAAAACAAGTCAAAATGAGGCTCAGTAGTGTGTGTGGCCTCCACGTGCCTGTATGATCTCCCTACAATGCCTGGGCAATGCTCCTGATGAGGTGGCGGATGGTCTCCTGAGGGATCTCCTCCCAGACCTGGACTAAAGCATCCGCCAACTCCTGGACAGTCTGTGGTGCAATGTGGCATTGGTGGATGGAGCGAGACATGATGTGCTCAATTGGATTCAGGTCTGGGGAACGGGCGGGCCAGTCCATAGCATCAATGCCTTCCTCTTGCAGGAACTGCTGACACACTCCAGCCACATGAGGTCTTGCATTAGGAGGAACCCAGGGCCAACCGCACCAGCATATGGACTCACAAGGGGTCTGAGGATCTCATCTCGGTACCTAATGGCAGTCAGGCTACCTCTGGCGAGCACATGGAGGGCTGTGCGGCCCCCCAAAGAAATGCCACCCCACACCATGACTGACCCACCGCCAAACCGGTCATGCTGGAGGATGTTGCAGGCAGCAGAACATTATCCACGGCGTCTCCAGACTCTGTCACGTCTGTCACATGTGCTCAGTGTGAACCTGCTTTCATCTGTGAAGAGCACAGGGCGCCAGTGGCGAATTTGCCAATCTTGGTGTTCTCTGGCAAATGCCAACGTCCTGCACGGTGTTGGGCTGTAAGCACAACCCCCACCTGTGGACATCGGGGCCCTCATACCACCCTCATGGAGTCTGTTTCTGACCGTTTGAGCAGGCACATGCACATTTGTGGCCTGCTGGAGGTCATTTTGCAGGGCTCTGGCAGTGCTCCTCCTGCTCCTCCTTGCACAAAGGCGGAGGTAGCGGTCCTGCTGCTGGGTTGTTGCCCTCCCACGGCCTCCTCCACGTCTCCTGATGTACTGGCCTGTCTCCTGGTAGCGCCTCCATGCTCTGGACACTACGCTGACAGACACAGCAAACCTTCTTGCCACAGCTCGCATTGATGTGCCATCCTGGATGAGCTGCACTACCTGAGCCACTTGTGTGGGTTGTAGACTCCGTCTCATGCTACCACTAGAGTGAAAGCACCGCCAGCATTCAAAAGTGACCAAAACATCAGCCAGGAAGCATAGGAACTGAGAAGTGGTCTGTGGTCACCACCTGCAGAACCACTTCTTTATTGGGGGTGTCTTGCTAATTGCCTATAATTTCCACCTGTTGTCTATTCCATTTGCACAACAGCATGTGACATTTATTGTCAATCAGTGTTGCTTCCTAAGTGGACAGTTTGATTTCACAGAAGTGTGATTGACTTGGAGTTACATTGTGTTGTTTAAGTGTTCCCTTTATTTTTTTGAGCAGTGTATATATAAAACACAGGAAAATCATATTTTGACATATCATATCCATATCATATCCATATCATATCCATATCATATCCATACAGTGCATTTGGAAAGTATTCAGACCCCTTGACTTATTTCAAATTTTGTTACATTACAGCCTTATTCTTAAATTAAATTGTTTATTGTTAATAAATCTACACACAATACCCCATAATGACAAAACAAAAACAGGTTTGTATAACATTTTGGCAAATTTATTAAAAATAGAAAAGGGGAAATATCACAGTTACATAAGTATTCAGATCCTTTACTCAGTACTTTGTTGAAGCACCTTTGGCAGCGATTACAGCTTTGAGTATTCTTCAGTATGACGCTACAAGCTTGGCACACCTGTATTTGGGGAGTTTCTCCCATTCTTCTCTGCAGATCCTCTCAAGCTCTGTCAGGTTGGATGGGGAGCGTCGCTGCGCATCAATTTCCAGGTCTCTCCAGAGATGTTCGATCGGGTTCAAGTCTGGGCTCTGGCTGGGCCACTCAAGGACATTCAGAGACTTGTCCCGAAGCCAATCCTGCGTTGTTTTGGCTGTGTGCTTAGGGTCATTGTCCTGTTGGAAGGTGAACCTTCGCCCCAGTCTGAGGTCCTGAGCTCTCTGGAGCAGGTTTTCATCAAGGATCTCTCTGTACTTTGCTGCGTTCATCTTTCCCTCGATACTGACTAGTCTCCTAGTCTCTGCCGCTGAAAAACATCCCCACAGCATGATGCTGCCACCACCATGATTCACCGTAGGGATGGTGCCAGGTTTCATCAGAACAGAGAATCTTGTTTCTCATGGTCTGAGAGTCCTTTAGGTGCCTTTTGGCAAACTCCAAGCGGGCTGTCATGTGCCTTTTACTGAGGAGTGGCTTCCGTCTGGCCACTCTACCATAAAGGCCTGATTGGTGGAGTGCTGCAGAGATGGTTGTCCTTCTGTAAGGTTCTCCGATCTCCACAGAGGAATTCTGGAGCTCTGTCAGAGTGACCATCGGGTTCTTGGTCACCTCCCCGAAGAAGGCCGTTCTCCCCCGATTGCTCAGTTTGGCCAGGCGGCCAGCTCTAGGAAGAGTCTTTGTGGTTCCAAACTTCTTCCATTTAAGAATGATGGAGGCCACTGTATTCTTGGGGACCTTCAATGCTGCAGACACTATTGGTACCCTTCCCCAGATCTGTGCCTCGACACAATCCTGTCTCAGAGCTCTACGGACTATTCCTTCGACCTCATGGCTTGGTTTTTGCTCTGACATGCACTGTCAACTGTGGGACCTTATATAGACAGGTGTGTGCCTTTCCAAATCATGTCCAATCAATTGAATTTACCACAGGTGGACTCCAATCAAGTTGTAGAAACATCTCAAGGATGATCAATGGAAACAGGATGCACCTGAGCTCAATTTCGAGTCTCATAGCAAAGGGTCTGGATACTTAATGTAAATAAGGTATTTCTGTTGTTGTTTTTTATATACATTTGCTAAAATGTCTAAAGACCTGTGTTAGCTTTGTCATGATGGGTATTGTGTGTAGATTGATGAGGAACAAAAATTAATTTAATCCATGTAACATAACAAGTGTGGAAAAAGTAAAGGGGTCTGAATACTTTCCGAATGCACTGTATATCCTTATGGACTTCTTGATAAGGTCTCAATGAAATAGGCTCCGAGCTTGGAGCTAAGCCTCTGTTCTGTACCAATGAGACAGATTGAAAAGTTAAAGTGCCTGATAATGCCAGATATTCACCCATCAGCATACTTAACGGGACACCAAGTTAATACCAATAGCTATTTAAACCATTAAGGGTGTTAACGTGTTTTTAATCATATATAATAGCTACACTCTGGAATGATACGGCACACAGTATACGGTTTTGCGGTACAAGGCTACTTAATTATCATATAGCATGTATATAGTCACCACTAAGCAATTCTAAACTCACATCAAGGTCAGCCCCAGCGTCTACTTTCATGCTTTCGTAGAGTATTCTTAGACAAGTGCAACGTGCCATAACCAGCTTTCAACAACAAGCTTGTAGCAAACCCCAGTTGTGGCTCAGAGTTGAAGGTCATACATTTATGTAGGAAAGGCTCACATATAGTTCCTGTCTAGGTTTTGTCTTTCGAGGGAGTGTTTCCTGGCCACCGTGTGCCTGCTTCTGCTTGCTCTTTTGAGTCTAGGCAGGATTACCATAAAAGCATTTTTGCGGCAACTGCTGATATAAAATAGGGATTTTACAAATACATGCGATTGATTTGTTGATAGAACCATTTCACTCAGTGCAGCCAGTCAATCAACCCAAGGGAAGTCATCGTCAGTAAATCCAAATCCTTTCCAAACAGTTTTTTTTCAGTTTCTGCATATGTGTCCCCACTTGATACTTTTGATCCTACTGGTGTCAGAGAGCACAGGTAGATCGTTAGCCACGATGAGACACAGGTGTTTTCTTTCCTAGCAGCACTGTCAGATCTCTAAAGAGCAGCAAAATATCCTTGAGAAAGATAAATAATTGCTTTACAATTCAGTATTGTATAGGCGTAAGGCGATGTTTCACACATTTTGTGCACATAGAAGTGACTGCTGTTGCTAGGACATAATCTGCTCCAGATGGGTAGCTGAAGACAGAATGTTTATTTCCCCCCTTTATATCTTGGATTTATACATTCCAAGTCTGAGGAAAAGAAAATGGCCCCCAGCATTTCAAATATATAAGGGGAAATCTATAAATGATGATAAAGAGGCTGGGTTAGGTCATGGAAGTGAGCTCCAGTGTCGATTTTCACCATTAAGCTGCATTAACTCAGTAGTGCTAAAATATAGATCTTTAGTTAGGCCTTTTGTGCATACTCTAGCTTGTTTTACCAACGTAGGTGAATCCCCAGAGCCACCCAGTCCATCTCATTCCAGAAAAGTAGGCCAGACGTCAGCACTGCTGCCTCTCTGGGAGGGGGTAGAATGCTGGATAATCCATCTCCCTGAGCCCCCCATTCATAAAAGTCAGCCCCAGTAGTAGGGAATTAATTATCCCCAGAATCGGGCTCCTCAGCCGCGAGAGGAGAACATGTGTCCTGTCATTTGTGGACTCATTTTTTTGGAATATGGGTTAGAGCGAGGAGACGTGTTGATAAACAAATATTTATCACTTTCTGTTTCCCTGCAGTGTCGGATGCGAGGGCAACTTCACGTAGAGTGAGTTTCATTTAAAGTGACTTGGGAGTATTTGTGTAACGCTTCTTTCATACTGCAAAAGCTGTTTTGGCAAAGGGGAAGACTACAGTAAGAAAGCGTGGCTAAAGTTAGGAGGAAAGTGCCGTTTCAATTAACAGTCGAAGACACTTTCGCAAACCCTGGCACAGGAGCATATCAACCAATGTACTGTACACCAGTGGAGGCTGCTGAGGGGAGAACGGCTCATAATAATGGCTGGAACGGAGTAAATGGAATGGCATCAAAAACGTGGTTTCCATGTGTTTGATACCATTCCATTCACTCCATTCCATCCATTAGACTCCATTCCAGACATTATTATGAGCCGTCCTCCCCTCAGCAGCATGATGAATGTGCCTGTCCTGAATAAAAGATATTCAACCTTTGAATTGCACTTCCCATCCCTTCCTCTTGACTCCGCTGAACTTAACAAGCCTCTTTGTTCGACCCCCACACCTAGCACAATGGCTCTCTCCAAGAGCCTGCGATCACGGCAGATAATCACAGGCAAAAAGCTGGCAAACTGCTTACAGTCTTATCATGTAATTAACATGGCTCTTCACACACCAATCAGAGGCCTCTCATAAGCATCGTGGTGATCAACAATAATGATATGGAACACATTCTGCTGCTACACGCCCTTCCTCCTGCTAATGAGCAGAATCAGGCTTTTCTGGAAGAAGAAGAAAACAGTCTGTTGACAAAAGGAGATGAGACAACAAACAGCTGCTGCTGGGTAATTTCTTCACCAAATGAATTTGAAAGGCTTGTTTTACGACACAAACCAATAATTTGTCTCAAAGCCCTGTTATGTAATATTGTAATGTTGAAAAAGGGGGCTTCTGTGATGTTACGATAAACTGCCTCATTCTAGGCTACTATTAGTGACTGAATCTGAATATGGCGGAGTAAATAATATGTCATCATGGAGAAAGTGAAGGAGTGAAGTGAGGCTCCTCAACATAGAGAGACACATCTCAAAAAGATTGGTGGGAAATTGTAGGCTCCAGATGCGTAGAGCTGGCAGGATGGAGTCCCTGTCGTGAGACTATTTAAAGGGCATTCATCACCCTGAAATGCTCTCGGAATGAGAAATAATGGATCAGGAGAGAGAATCTTAAAGGATTCTTTTAATTTCAGAGGTAGTTCCCTGCAAATTCATTTTGTTGTCACATTGTATTCTCACTACTTCTATTTCCAATTACTGTTACTTCAAGATACAGTCAGGTCCAAAATGATTGGCACGCTTGATAAAGATGAGCAAAAAACACTGAATAAAATAAATAATGCAAATACTGAGCTATATTGTATGCTTGTCACGCCCTGGCTCTGGGGACTCTTTAATGTTGAGCCAGGGTGTGTAGGTTTTATTGTTTAGTTTTCTTGTGTTTTGTTCTAGATCGTTTATTTCTATGTTGGCCAGGGTGGTTCCCAATCAGAGACAGCTGTAGCTTGTTGTCTCTGATTGGGAACCATACTTAGGCAGCCTTTTGGCACTAGTTTATTGTGGGATCTTGATCCGTATAGGTTTGTGTTATTAACCTAGGACTTCACGTATCGTTTGGTTTGTTGTTTTTGTTCGTGTGAGTACGTTCAATAAAATATGTACGCCTATCACGCTGCGCCTTGGTCCGCTTCACATAATGATCGTGACAATGCTCATAATTGTTTGTTTTTGTTTTATTTAATTTTATACCAATACAATTGCTCAGAGAAATACATTTTGTTGAACATGTAATATTTATTTATCTAAAAAAGATAGTGATCCAAATTATTGGCACCTCTGTTTTCAATACCTTTCAATACCTCACCTTGTGAGGATAACAGCACTGAGCATTTTTCTAAAATGTTTTATGAGATTGAAGAACACATTGGGAGGGATCTTAGACCATTCCTCCATACAGTGAGGGAAAAAAGTATTTGATCCCCTGCTGATTTTGTACGTTTGCCCACTGACAAAGAAATTATCAGTCTATAATTTTAATGGTAGGTTTATTTGAACAGTGAGAGACAGAATAACAACAAAAAAATCCAGAAAAACGCATGTCAAAAATGTTATAAATTGATTTACATTTTAATGAGGGAAATAAGTATTTGACCCCCTCTCAATCAGAAAGATTTCTGGCTCCCAGGTGTCTTTTATACAGGTAACGAGCTGAGATTAGGAGCACACTCTTAGAGGGAGTGCTCCTAATCTCAGTTTGTTACCTGTATAAAAGACACCTGTCCACAGAAGCAATCAATCAATCAGATTCCAAACTCTCCACCATGGCCTAGATCAAGGAGCTCTCCAAGGATGTCAGGCACAAGATTGTAGACCTACACAAGGCTGGAATGGGCTACAAGACCATCGCCAAGCAGCTTGGTGAGAAGGTGACAACAGTTGGTGCGATTATTCGCAAAAGAAGAAACACAAAAGCACTGTCAATCTCCCTCGGCCTGGGGCTCCATGCAAGATCTCACCTCGTGGAGTTCTAATGATCATGAGAACGGTGAGGAATCAGCCCAGAACTACACGGGAGGATCTGGTCAATGATCTCAAGGCAGCTGGGACCATAGTCACCAAGAAAACAATTGGTAACACACTACGCCGTGAAGGACTGAAATCCTGCAGCGCCCGCAAGGTCCCCCTGCTCAAGAAAGCACATATACAGGCCCGACTGAAGTTTACCAATGAACATCTGAATGATTCAGAGGAGAACTGGGTGAAAGTGTTGTGGTCAGATGAGGCCAAAATCGAGCTCTTTGGCATCAACTCAACTCGCCGTGTTTGGAGGAGGAATGCTGCCTATGACCCCAAGAACACGATCCCCACTGTCAAACATGGAGGTGGAAACATTATGCTTTGTGGGTGTTTTTCTGCTAAGGGGACAGGACAACTTCACCGCATCAAAGGGACGATGGACAGGACCATGTACCGTCAAATCTTGGGTGAGAACCTCCTTCCCTCAGCCAGGGCATTGAAAATGGGTCTTGGATGGGTATTCCAGCATTACAATGACCCAAAACGCATGGCCAAGGCAACAAAGGAGTGGCTCAAGAAGAAGCACATTAAGGTCCTGGAGTGGCCTAGCCAGTCTCCAGACATTAATCCCATAGAAAATCTGTGGAGGGAGCTGAAGGTTTGAGTTGCCAAACGTCAGCCTCGAAACCTTAATGACTTGGAGAAGATCTGCAAAGAAGAGTGGGACAAAATCCCTCCTGAGATGTGTGCAAACCTGGTGGCCAACTACAAGAAACGTCTGACCTCTGTGATTGCCAACAAGGGTTTTGCCACCAAGTACTAAGTCATGTTTTGCAGAGGGGTCAAATACTTATTTCCCTCATTTAAATGCAAATCAATTTATAACATTTTTGACATGCGTTTTTCTGGATTTTGTTGTTGTTATTCTGTCTCTCACTGTTCAAATAAACCTACCATTAAAATTATAGACTGATAATGTCTTTGTCAGTGGGCAAACGTACAAAATCAGCAAGGGATCAAAAACGTTTTTCCCTCACTGTACATAATCTTTCCAGATTCTTCATATCCTTCGTCTGTACTTATGGACTGCCCTCTAAAATGTTGTGGTACTGGGTAAAGTTAATGATGCCGTTGACCTTAACAAGGGCCCCAGGACCAGTGGAAGCAAACATCAAGGATCCACCACCATATTTAACGGTAGGTATGGGGTTCTTTTCTGTATATGAATGCTATTTTCGATGCCAAACCCACCACTGGCCAAAGAGCTCTATCTTCATGTCATCCAACGAATGTAGTCCGTTTGTCAAGCATCTCATCCAAGGCAGGCTATCTGAACTGTTGCCTATTTGGGTTGATTCTGTCTGCAATATCAGCAGAATCAGGCCAAGAGGCTTTTGGACACCACTAGACAGGACCAGACAGATCCAAGTGATTAAGTAAACACTTTGAGAAGCCAATAAGTAAAATGCAGAACACCAGGCACAAGTAACTGTCTGCTGCCTCTTTATTCTCTCTCTCTGACTGCCAACTGAGGGACTTGATATAAATGGAAAGACATTTAACTGTTGAGAAAAACTCTCACAGCCTCTTTCATTCCAAATAATACATAAAGATTGTTTCGATTGCCCTGCCATTCGAAGGCTTTTAGCATCATGTCTTCACAACAGAACCAATCAGTTGCGTTGGCTGTGTTTTCATACATGATGGAACTGTGAGCTATTTTATATCAAATGCTATGAGCAGCACCATTTGCCTTAAGTACAATTTGTTTTTAATTGAAATTGCAACCAGGCTGCTCTCTCACAACCCACTTTTGGATTAATGTTGAATGTCACTTAGAGGCATTTTCCTCTTTTGAAATTAATGAATGAATTTATTCATGAATTGCACGTCAGACGTTCAAAAAATACCTTATTTGAAAACGTGTCTTCATAATGTAGCCTAGTTGAAATAAATATACAGTCGTAAAATAAATACTGGTGAGCAATTAAGCCAACGTTATGTCAGATACGTAAAATTAACTCTAGTCATATGACAATGTAAGTCAATGTATACTATGTTATGAAACTACTTTTCCTTCTATCAATCTTGTACGTTGTTTACGCCCATTGGGATCCATTAAAACAGCATCGTGCACTTAGCGATGCATTTTGGTTGCTCATGTTTCCAGAACTTTTGAAGAGTCAGGATTCAGTGAGTTCACATTCCACTCTCTCAGGCTGCCATGTCAGTCATTTCTTTCAAAGCCAAACCCACCACTGGTGTGCATGCCCAAAGAGCTATTTTTTCATGTCATCCAACAAATGCAAATGCCTGGAGTTTGCTAAATGGCATTGGCACTTGGATTGGAACTGGTGCTATGGTCAGATGACATGAAAATAGAGCTCTTTGGCCACACACACCAGTGGTGGGTTTGGCGTCAATAGAAAGATGCATATGCAGAAAATAATCCCAAACCGTCTGTAAAATATGGTGGTGGATCTTTTATGATATGGGGCTATTGTGCTTCCACTGGTCCTGGGGCCCTTGATAAGGTCAACAGCATCATCCTGGTCCTGGGGCCCTTGATAAGGTCAACAGCATCATCCTGGTCCTGGGGCCCTTGATAAGGTCAACAGCATCATCCTGGTCCTGGGGCCCTTGATAAGGTCAACAGCATCATCCTGGTCCTGGGGCCCTTGATGAGGTCAACAGCATCATCCTGGTCCTGGGGCCCTTGATAAGGTCAACAGCATCATCCTGGTCCTGGGGCCCTTGATGAGGTCAACAGCATCATCCTGGTCCTGGGGCCCTTGATAAGGTCAACAGCATCATCCTGGTCCTGGGGCCCTTGATAAGGTCAACAGCATCATCCTGGTCCTGGGGCCCTTGATAAGATCAACAGCATCATCCTGGTCCTGGGGCCCTTCATAAGGTCAACAGCATCATCCTGGTCCTGGGGCCCTTGATAAGGTCAACAGCATCATCCTGGTCCTGGGGCCCAATTGTATTATTTATACAGTCATTTTTGCTCATCTTTATCAAGGGTGCCAATCATTTTGGAGCTGACTGTATACAGTGCATTCAGAAAGTATTCAAACGCCTTGATTTTTTTCACATTTTGTTACGTTTCAGCCTTATTCTAAAAATGATTAAATAGTTTTTTACCCCTCATCAATCTACACACAATACCCCATAGTGACAAAGCAAAAACTGGTTTTGCAAATGTAAAAAAAACAGAAATATCACATTTACATAAGTATTCAGACCCTTTACTGCGCAGCTATTTTCAGGGCTCTCCTGAGATGTTCGATTGGGTTCAAGTCTGGGCTTTGGCTGGGCCACTCAAAGACATTCAGAGACTTGTCCCGAAGCCACTCCTGCATTGTCTTGGCTGTGTGCTTAGGGTCGTTGTCCTGTTGGAAGGTGAACCTTCGCCCCAGTCTGAGGTCCTGAGCTCTCTGGAGCAGGTTTTCATCAAGGATCTCTCTGTACTTTGCTCCGTTCATCTTTCCCTCGATCCTGACGTGACGCTTGGCATTCAGGCCAAAGAGTTCAATGTTGGTTTCATCAAACCAGAGAATCTTGTTTCTCATGGTCTGAGAGTCCTTTAGGTGCCTTTTGGCAAACTCCGCACGGGCTGTCATGGGCTATTTACTGAGGAGTGGCTTCCGTCTGGCCACTCTACCATAAAGGCCTGATTGGTGGAGTGCTGCAGAGATGGTTGTCCTTCTAGAAGGTTCTCCCATCTCCACAGAGGAACTCTGGAGCTCTGTCAGAGTGACCATCAGGTTCTTGGTCACCTCCCTGACCAAGGCCCTTCTCCCCCGACTGCTCAGTTTGACCGGGGCGGCAAGCTCTAGGAAGAGTCTTAGTGGTTCCAAACTTCTTCCATTTAAGAATGATGGAGGCCAATGTGTTCTTGGGGACCTTCAATGCTGCAGAAATGTTTTAGTACCCTTCCCCAGATCTGTGCCTCGAAACAATCCTGTCTCGGAGCTCTACGGATAATTCCTATGACCTGACTTGGTTTTTGCTCTGACATGCACTGTCAACTGTGGGACCTTATATAGACAGCTGTGTGCCTTTACAAATCATGTCCAATCAATTGAATTTACCACAGGTGGACGCCAATCAAGTTGTAGAAACATCTCAAGGATGATCAATGGAAACAGGATGCACCTGAGCTCAATTTCGAGTCTCAATGAAAAGGGTCTTAATACTTATGTAAATAGGGTATTACTGTTTTTGCAAACATTTCTAAAAACCTGTTTTCACTTTGTCATTATGGGGTATTGTGTGTAGATTGATGAGGAAAATGTTTTATTTAATCAATATTAGAATAAAACTGTAACGTAACAAAATATGGAAAAAGTCAAGGGGTTGAATACTTTCCGAAGGCACTGTATGTTCTGGTGCTTGTTGTACAGTGGCGCTGGTTGGCGAGAGCAGGAGAGGTGGGACTTCTATAAATATCAATTCCACTAATGATTTCTTCTGCAGCCATTATGGGTTAGGCAATAAACAACACACCAGAGAGATGGGCCATATTCAGAGGTATATACCTGGACCAGACAGATGGGCCATATTCAGAGGGGGTATATACCTGGACCAGACAGATGGGCCATATTCAGAGGGGGTATATACCTGGACCAGACAGATGGGCCATATTCAGAGGGGGTATATACCTGGACCAGACAGATGGGCCATATTCAGAGGGGGGGTATATACCTGGACCAGACAGATGGGCCATATTCAGAGGGGGTATATACCTGGACCAGACAGATGGGCCATATTCAGAGGGGGTATATACCTGGACCAGACAGATGGGCCATATTCAGAGGGGGGTATATACCTGGACCAGACAGATGGGCCATATTCAGAGGGGGTATATACCTGGACCAGACAGATGGGCCATATTCAGAGGGGGGTATATACCTGGACCAGACAGATGGGCCATATTCAGAGGGGGTATATACCTGGACCAGACAGATGGGCCATATTCAGAGGGGGGGTATATACCTGGACCAGACAGATGGGCCATATTCAGAGGGGGGTATATACCTGGACCAGACAGATGGGCCATATTCAGAGGGGGTATATACCTGGACCAGACAGATGGGCCATATTCAGAGGGGGGTATATACCTGGACCAGACAGATGGGCCATATTCAGAGGGGCTATATACCTGGACCAGACAGATGGGCCATATTCAGAGGGGGGTATATACCTGGACCAGACAGATGGGCCATATTCAGAGGGGGGTATATACCTGGACCAGACAGATGGGCCATATTATTAAAAGATCAACGGTATGCCAGCTGAGAAGCCCAAAGGAAGGAGGCTTTAAACCCTGTAGTTTGCAGGTCAATGCCCTCACCCCATCTGCCCTCCAAACGCTCCCCTCTGGCCACATCTGCCCTCCAAACGCTCCCCTCTGGCCCCATCTGCCCTCCAAAACTCTCCCCTCGGCTGCCCTCCAAACGCTCCCCTCGGGCCCCATCTGCTGCTGCTGGCTGTGTCAGTGTTTTGAAGTTTGTTTGTAAATGTGAGCAAATGTGTGTATAATGTGGAAGTGTCTGCTTTGAGTGAGTGAGTGAGTGAGTGAGTGAGTGAGTGAGTGAGTGAGTGAGTGATCGAGTGAGTGTGAGTGAGTGCATGTGAGTGTCTGTGTGTGTACGGACTGTCCTGGGATCAGGTGGTGCCTGTGTGTGTACGGACTGTCCTGGGATCAGGTGGTGCCTGTGTGATTAATATTCCTGTACCAGTTGACAGGGGAGGGTCCCATTGGTGTGCACGGGGGGTCAAAGGGGGAGATGTCCCATGGTGTGCATGGGGGGATAACACTGTGCAGACCTTCCCATCAAGCCGCCCCAACAGGACTCTCTTGAAGCGTAGATAGAAAGTATCCATCTTTACCAAGACTCACTCTCCTTCTGGTCCAAGGAAGGCATTTCACTGTACTAGTGCACGTGACAATAAAAAACTTGAAACAACAGACATGGATGTTGGTCAGGGCATTACTCTCCCTTGGTCCAACAGACATGGATGTTGGTCAGGGCATTACTCTCCCTTGGTCCAACAGACATGGATGTTGGTCAGGGCATTACTCTCCCTTGGTCCAACAGACATGGATGTTGGTCAGGGCATTACTCTCCCTTGGTCCAACAGACATGGATGTTGGTCAGGGCATTACTCTCCCTTGGTCCAACAGACATGGATGTTGGTCAGGGCATTACTCTCCCTTGGTCCAACAGACATGGATGTTGGTCAGGGCATTACTCTCCCTTGGTCCAACAGACATGGATGTTGGTCAGGGCATTACTCTTCATTCACTCTTCTCTGTCACCATCATCCATCACAGAGGGCCAGGATGCAGAACAACTGTGTTATGCCGTCGATTCCAGGTAACAGAGGATGCCAGCTTGTATCTCTATTTTGGTCCATTCAAGCACCCCATCTCGTGCGTGTTTCCCTTTGAATCCTCACAGCCACCTGAAACCTAAGTGATTAGACTGATACAGCTGCAGCTGTATGCCAGGTCAATGCTATGAGCCAAAGGATGTGTGTGATATAATGTTTTGATGTTTAAAAGATGAAGGCTGATTATGTCACAGCTTATCATATCCAGTCTAAAGACCAAGGCTTTGAAGCAGCAAATTGATGACAATAGTTGATGTGTGTTTTTATGTGTTATTTGTTTAGATTATATAGCATTATTATTTTATTAAATGGGGAACGTGTAAGCAAAGTGTGTGTGTGTGTGTGTGTGTGTGTGTGTGTGTGTGTGTGTGTGTGTGTGTGTGTGTGTGTGTGTGTGTGTGTGTGTGTGTGTGTGTGTGTGTGAGTTAAATCCTATTAACTGGCATATTTATAACCATGCTTACAGTGGAAAAAAATATTAAACTGCACACATATATTCACATTTTTATGTTACCCAGATAATTTATTTTATTACATCCGTCATGTATTGTGGCTTTAAAAAGGGAGGCACAGCTTCTCCCAGCAACTTTTGTATTTTGATATACAAAACCTGTGGCCAAACTTTATTTAAAAGTAATTTTATTTAAAAATGCTTGCTGTAAACTCTGATAAATGGAAAGACTGCCCAGTTTGTTGACACCAAGGGTTTGAGTTCGTTTGCTCTTTTCCCTGGCACAAAGAGAGGTTTTGAGGTGTGTAATCAATAGTAATCCGTATTCATTTTTCCTTGGTTAAGGAGTGTTGTGGGACTAAATAAAACATAATGATGACTTTGCAAAGAAGGAGCTCGGCACTGACTTGACAAAATAAGTTTGGAATAGAGGATAATTTAGTGTGTGTTTGTGTGTGTGAGACAAAGAGAGAGAGAGAGAGAGAGAGAGAGAGAGAGAGAGAGAGAGAGAGAGAGAGAGAGAGAGAGAGAGAGAGAGAGAAAGCTGTTAATTGTGTGTGTTGTTGTGGTGGGTGGAGCGTATTACAGTTCCATGTACACACACACACACACACACACACACACACACACACAGGTCTGGCCAATCTGAGGTTGTTTGGCACTGTGTTATCACCAGGTTCCACCCACAGCCCAGCTGGCTCCCTCACATCCCATGATGCCTCAGTTTCTCCAGGATACGGCTTGCTGAAGCAGCTTGTTTTTGCTAGTTGAGCTCATTTATTGTGCGAAGAGGTGTTCTCAGCAAATTAGACAAGACAACCCAGTACATCTTTATACAAACATTTATCATACATACACTTGTTCTTTGTTTATTACCTGCGAGGGGAGATGGGCCAAAAAATGAATGCTAATCTGATCAACTATTGCTGCACTGTTAGAAAAAAAGGTGCTATCTGGAACCTAAAAAGGTTATTCGGCTGTCCCCATATGAGAACCCTTTGAAGAACCCTTTTTGGTTTCAGGTAGAACCCTTTTGAGTTCCATTTAGAACCCTTTCAACAGAGCGTTCTACCTGGAACCAAAAATGGTTCTACCTGGAACCAAAAAGGGTTCTCCTATGGGGACAGCCGAATAACCTTTTTGGAACCTTTTTTCTATTAAGGCTTCAAGTGCAGTTTACAAGCTGTTGGTTTTCTCCCAATTTCTTAACTAAAACTGTAATCACAAACTGGGTTCGCAATTTGTCCGGCCTGAATTGGGCAGTTGATGATTTCTCGTAGATCAAAGTCTTTCAGTTTCTGATTACTACCTATTGCTCATTTACTGAAATATTTGTGATTGCAGCCCTCATTAAAATGAAAACTTAGTTCATAAGATCTAAAATAATTTGAGGAAAACAATACACATTGTATTATGTCTAGAAACAGAGGTGCTTGACACGTTTCTGATTATTGTTGTGGGGGTGCCGTTTTTTTAACATTCCTAACACTCACTCATTCTGACTAGTACAGATTAACTCTGGATGACATGTTCAGGGAGTTTCATCTGAAGGTCATAGGAGGGTGGAACTGAACTGAAGCGCTGTCTTGTTCCTGCTTCCATAAGGGGAGAGAGCTCTTCAGGTAGAGGATGCATGGGTAGGATAGATAACTCAAGCATACCAGCAACCAGTGAAGTGGATGCTAGGAGCTGGCACACACAACTTCCTTATTACTGAGGAAGAACCCGCTGAAAGTGGTTGAATTAAAAGGTAATGGAAAAACGTTGAACACAATTGGGTGCTGTGAGGCAGTGAAACATGGTTATACCCGAGGACTCCATAATGACATTTTCTAAATTGATCACACAATATATTGTGAAATGTCCTTTCACCTTCGGCACTCAAGCACTCACCGGAAGACATTTCTATTTGTATATACACTACCAAATATGCTATCATCTCATTATGTCTCACTATGTTCTGTTGCCTCAACAAGAGTTAGAAAAAACTGGTGAATACAACCATCATTTAGTAGTACAGTATTATTATAGCACTGTAGCTATCATTACTCAGTCGGGTGGGGTTGGACACCCACACAAAATGTGCGCATACGTCTAATGAAATACATGCAAATCAAATCTACACTACTTCTGTTTTCATAATTTTCACTCTGGTTTCATTTTCTTCCATTTTAACTTACTAAAAACATGACAAAAAGCTAGAAGTGTTTTCAGAAGATGCCAGCTGTTTTTACCAGATGCTTGGGTTGACCTGGCATGCGGAGAACTCTCCTCAAGAGCATAACCTCTCCAGGTTTCATCTTGCCATAACCTGTACAGGTTTCATCTTGCCATAACCTGCCCAGGTTTCATCTTCTCATTTCCTACTTCCTACTTCCTCCTCTCTGCCCTGCACCATATCATGTCAATTAAAGCCTATCCTCCAGCTTTGATATATCCCTGGGTTGTTTGAGAAGCTGCCATGGAAAAGGTCAGTCACGACCTTAGCCCTGGCAAGGAGTCCTCTTGTCAGAGATGACAACAGCAGCCCAGTCTATTACTTAGTAATCCCTCTCTTCCATATCCCCGCGGCAATAGTGCCTCTGATCCGCTTGACAGGCAGTTGAGATTATGGTGGAAACTGTGAGTAATTAGCAATTAAAAGGCAGTACCGCGCAGCTCGAAAAAACAACACGCACTGAACACTTTCATCACCTTATCCTGCTTCCTGATCTTTCCATAACACTGTAATATATTTTTTAATTAAAGTTTTGGCGTCTATGAGAGGGACTTGTTAATGCCTTTAACTTTGTTTGAGATTATACCAGGTATTTCCATTGAGCTAGTGGCAGCTTCCTTTATTTTAGTATTTTTTCCTAAAGTGAACCATCAGACAGGAAATTGTCACCTCTTCAATGAACATCTTAAGTATGAATCAGACAGCACTCTTCATGTGTTTACTCTAGGGCTGTCAAAGTTAATTACAGTAACTCAAGTTAACTTTTTGTAATTTTAGTGGACACTTTTTTTTATCGTGATTAATCGCATTGTCTGAAAGCGTTCAAAATTCATGATCTATACAGCTAAAAACAACAATGTGATGTCAAAACAAGTTCACATTGAGGTTAAAGGAAGTGTGCTTTATCAATTTACCAGATTTTTCTAAATGTTACTTTGGACAAAATCAAGACGTCAATATTTTTGTAATGGTTTCTGTATAAAAAAATCTTAAATTGCAGCTCAATTTGAGCAAATTCAGAATTTGAGATTAATCGTGATTAATCACAGCAAATCCTACGATTAACTCGCAACAAAAATAATAATTGGTTTACGCACAAGCCACTCAACAAATGAACTCAGAGGGACTAGCAGAGAGCTGCCTGCGTAAGCGCTCCAATCTACTAGCAACCTGGGAATGAAGATGGATGACGTGCATCTCACAGCTCCTGATGTAATCATGGGGCCTCAGCACCCATCTAATCGTGGCTAAAGAGCCTCTAGTCCAATCCACTGTGCTAGGTAACGACCCGTTATGGAAAGTCGCCTTTCCATGATGAACTCCTTAGCGCCGGGCTTGGGTGATTTGACCGAGAGGCTGACATTTACATGGCTAGGGAGGTATAGCATTTTTACGTTTTAGTAATTTAGCAGACGCTCTTATCCAGAGCGACTTACAGGAGCAATTAGGGTTAACTGCTTTGCTCAAGGGCACATCAGGAGTTTTTTCACCTAATTGGCTTGGGGATTTGAACCAGCAACCTTTTTGTTACTGGCCCGACGCTGTTAACCACTAGGCTACCTGCTGCGTCGGTACCATCACTCTCCATCAAAAACCAGCGGAGCGAACTAACTTGTCCTAAATCATATCTCACTCACTCCTCAAGTAGAGTTTCTCTCCCTGGACTGATTGTGCCACATGTACTGTCTCTTTAGATTTTTTTGCTCATTAAGAACAGTGATGGATAATAGTCCACATCAAATCCCATACAATCGTTGTGATCGGGCCACTACATAGAGCTGTAGGCCTACTCCATCTAACCACAGCCGTAGAAATGTAAACAAATCATCTTTGGCGACAAATCACAGAGAGGAAAAGGCTAAGCGAGAGGGTTTACTCAGCCCAAAATATGTCAACGAAAATAAGACCACGAGAGTGTCGAATTTGTTCAACAAAAAACGTAATGTCTTATTTTCTACGTGAGGTTTATTTGATTGAATAGAAGTTTTGTAATACTTAAGTTGTTACGAGTATACTGATATAAGTAGGACAGTAGTAAAACGTTGTATTAGAGTTGTCTAGAGATGGCTATGCATGAAGTACAAGATAGGGAACGGTTTGCTTTAAAAACAGGAATGAGGAATTGGCTGAACACCTGAAAGCTATCGTGAAATCCTAGACCCGTGGATCCTGCTGTGTCTTCAGCGCATATCAGGTGTCACCTTGTTAACGTTCCCCCTCTCCCACAATCTTCACAGTAAAATGTAATTGGAAGCGCCTATCGATAAAACACGGAAGGGCTCCCCTTCATTCGACTAAATACATTATGCTTTCCCCGTCATGTTTCCCTGCTATTTTAAACAGTAACGAAGGAAGGCCCTGGCATGTTGGTAGGTTGTTGCTAAATGCCTCTCTGAAATTACATGCAAATGCTTGGTCAAGAGACATTTACTGTGCGAGCAGGTCCCTGCATAATCTGGCATGGAACATCAGCCATGTAAGTGGGACTGTAGGTACATTTGCCAGGGGGGGATTTTAATAGATTAGCATAATTACATGAGATGCTAATGGTGTGCTGGCTAACGTGCTAATACATAGTTAATGATTAATGAATTAGCCTCACTTTGGCTGCCGAGAGAACAATTTACGGCTATTTATTTCCCATTGGCACGTGTTATGGAGAGTCATCAGAGAGACAGGCATGTTAAAGTTACGATGCAGCCATTTTGAATGTTATATCGTTTTTGTGCATCTCTGAGCAATGTTCCATCGATCCCCGGGGTCATCTCATGTTTTCATGTGTATCTGAGCTATTCGCCGTTCAAGCAGGCAGAAATACAGCCGGTAAGACGAGTGATGCATCATGCAAAACTCTTCATACCGGCTGTATTTCGTCCTGCTTGAACGGCAAATTATTTTGCAACCCATGCAGGTAACTGTACAGTATCTTTAATGAAACCCCAGGGAGGTCATTCTGTTGTAAATGTTCGTGGCAGGAAGCCACACTATTAACTATTAACTGCTATTTCTTCACTGTTCAAACCAATGCCTGTGAAATGTTGTCCCCTGTAGCTCAGTTGGTAGAGCATGGCGCTTGCAACACCAGGGTTGTGGGTTCGTTTCCCACGGGGGGCCAGTATGAAAATGTATGCACTCACTAACTGCAAGTCGCTCTGGATAAGAGCGTCTGCTAAATGACTAAAATGTAAAAAAAAATTGAATAGCAGGAAGTGAAAGTCATCCACTTTTCCAAGAATGACTGTCATGGCAGCCTGAGAGAGTGGAATATGAACTCACTGAATCCTGACTCTTCAAAAGCTCTGGAAACATTAGCAACCAAAATGCTTCGCTAAGTGCACAATGGTGTTTTAATGGATCCCAATGGGCGTAAACAATGTACAAGATTGATAGAAGGAAAAGTAGCTTCATAACATAGTCTATCTACACTGAAGAAAAATATAAACGCAACATGTAAAGTGTTGGTCCCATGTTTCATGAGGTGAAATAAAAGATCCCAGAAATTGTTCAAACAAAAAGCTTATTTCTCTCAAATTTTGTGCACAAATTTGTTTACATCCCTGTTAGTGAGCATTTCTCCTTTGCCAAGATAATCCATCCAACTGACATGTTGTCACGCCCTGGCTCTGGGGACACTTGTATGTTGAGCCAGGGCGTGTAAGTTCTATGTGTTTTGTTCTATGGTGTATTCTATGGGTGCTATTTCTATGTTGGCCAGAGTGGCTCCCAATCAGAGGCAACGAGTGTCAGCTGTTGCTGGTTGTCTCTGATTGGGAGCCATATTTAAACTGTCTGTTTTCCCGTTGGTTTTGTGGGATCTTGTTCCGTGTTTCCTGTGTAGGTTTGTGTTCGCAATTTTGGACGTCACGTATCGTTTTTGTTGTTTTGTTCGTGTAAACATTTAAATAAATATAAGTATGTTTGCATTCAACGCTGCGCATTGGTCCTCTGTTCCCGACGATCGTGACACATGTGTGGCATATCAAGAAGCTGATTAAACAGCATGATCATTACAAAGGTCCACCTTGTGCTGGGGATAATAAAATGTAACTTTAAAATGTGCAGTTTTGTCACACAACACAATGCCACAGATGTCTCAAGTTTTGAGGTTGCGTGCAATTGGCATACTGACTGTAGGAATGTCCACCAGAGATGTTTCCAGAGAATGTAATGTTCATTTCTTTACCATAAGCTGCCTCTAACGTCATTTTAGAGAATTTGGCAGTACGTCCAACAGGCCTCACAACCGCAGACCACGTGTAACCAAGCCAGCCCAGGACCTCCACATCCGGCTTCTTCACCTGCGGGATCGTCTGAGACCAGCCACCCGGACAGCTGATGAAACTGAGGAGTAAAGCCCTTTTGTGGGGGAAAACTCATTCTGATTGGCTCAGCCTGGCTCCCCAGTGGGTGGGTCTGCGCCCCTGCCCAGTCATGTGAAATCCATAGATTAGGGCCTAATTAATTTCCTTATATGAACTGTAACTCAGTAAAATCGTTGAAATTGTTGCATGTTGCGTTTATATTTTTGTTGTCATATGACTCAAGTTTCTTTTATGTATCTGACATAATGTTGGCTTAATTATTCACCAGTATTTATTTTACGACAGTATATTTATTGCAATTCATGAACAAATTCATACATTCATTTCAAAAGAAGAATATGCCTCCAAGTGACATTGAACAATTAATCTAAAAGTGGGTTGTGAGAGAGCAGCCTGGTTGCAATTTCAATTAAAAACTAATTGTACTTAAGGCAAATGGTGCTGCTCATAGCATTTGATATAAAATAGCTCACAGTTCCATTATGTATGAAAACACAGCCAACGCAACTGATTGGTTCTGTTGTGAAGACATGATGCTAAAAGCCTTCGAATGGCAGGGCAATCGAAACAATCTTTATGTATTATTTGGAATGAAAGAGGCTGTGAGAGTTTTTCTCAACAGTTAAATGTCTTTCCATTTATATCGAGTCCCTCAGTTGACAGTCAGAGAGAGAGAATAAAGAGGCAGCAGACAGTTACTTGTGCCTGGTGTTCTGCATTTTACTTATTGGCTTCTCAAAGTGTTTACTTAATCACTTGGATCTGTCTGGTCCTGTCTAGTGGTGTCCAAAAGCCTCTTGGCCTGATTCTGCTGATATTGCAGACAGAATCAACCCAAATAGGCAACAATTCCGATAGCCTGCCTTGGATGAGATGCTTGACAAACGGACTACATTCGTTGGATGACATGAAGATAGAGCTCTTTGGCCAGTGGTGGGTTTGGCATCGAAAATAGCATTCATATGCAGAAAAGAACCCCATACCCACTGTAAAATATGGTGGTGGATCGTTGATGTTATGGGGCTATTTTGCTTCCACTGGTCCTGGGGCCCTTGTTAAGGTCAACAGCATCATGAACTTTACCCAGTAAAAGGACATTCTTGCCAGAAACCTGGTTGCCTCTGCCAGGAGGCTGAAACTTGGCCGCAAGTGGATCTTCCAGCAAGACAATAACCCCAAGCACACATCAAAATCCACAAATAAATAGTTAATTGACCACAAAGGGTGCCAATCATTTTGGACCTGGCTGTATATATTTGTTATTTTATTTATTTTACCTTTTTTTAACTAGGCAAGTCAGTTAAGAACAAATTATTATTTACAATGACAGCCTACACCGACCAAACCCGTATATACACTCATTGACATTAGTTGTGCATCACTGCAAAGGACACAGCCCAACACAATAAACTACAAGCAGCAATCCATCTTGTTTACACAGCAGGATCCTCCTGACCATCATCTATTAAGGTGTGGGGACACGGAACAAGAATAAGAGTGAGACAGAGACAGAGAATCACTCCTGAGCCCAGGGAGGCTGATGCTAGCAGAAAAACTAATTCCCCTGCCCCTCCTCTGTTTTCATTGGCCAAAGTCAGTCAAGGTAGCAAGGGCCATGCGGGCCTGTGTCTGAGTAACCTGGTTACAGCAGGTGACTCACACTACTGTCCACCGGGAGCGTTGTGTTGTGTTGTGTGTTGTGTGTGTGTTGTTGTGTGTGTGTGGTGTGTGTGTGGTGTGTGTGTGTGTGTGTGTGTGTGTTGTGTGTGTGTGTGTGTTTTGTGTGTTGTGTGTGTGTGGTGTGTGTGTGTGTGGTGTGTGTGTGTGTGTGTGTTTGTGTGTGTGTGTGTTGTGTGTGTGTGTGTGTGTGTGTGTGTGTGTGTGTGTGTGTGTGTGTGTGTGTGTGTGTGTGTTGTGTGTGTGTGTGTGTGTGTGTGTGTGTGTGTGTGTGTGTGTGTGTGTGTGTGTGTGTGTGTGTGTGTGTGTGTGTGTGTGTGTGTGTGTGTGTGTGTGTGTGTGTGTGTGTGTGTGTGTGTGTGTGTGTGTGTGTGTGAGAGGGGAAGACATAATTAAGACCCAATCACAGGCAGGACCCAACTGTTCTGGCGTCAGACTGAGGGTGTCTGTTGATTGCAGTAGGGATATAGTAGCACAACTACGGCAAAGTCTTTCAGGAGGTTTATTTTAAACTGATTATAGCCGTTAAGGGTTTTCTCAACTTATTTTTCATCTTTAATTAGCAGGGACTATATTGTGAGCACCCATAGCACCCCTACTCAACAAAGTTAAATGAGTTAAATAAACAGCTTGAATGATATACGATCTGACAGTAAATACGGCAATCAAGATAGTCAGTCTTATAATAGTCTGAAAGTCTTGAAGTAAACAACTGATTCTGTCATAAACCGCTATAACACTTTGATTGACAAATGATGCTTCTCTCTCTCTCCGGTTGGCTGATATACGATTTCTGTTTAAGTCAGTAAAAAAGGGAAAATGAAAATCGAACCTGACCAGCTGACAGATGTCATTGCATGGAAATTGCAGCGAAGGATCCAAATGAAAACAAATGATTTCAGGTTTGTTGCAATAGATGAGAACGTTCCCTCTTGTGGATATTGGACCCATTGAGGCTATATATCATATCGTACTGGCTTCACTGGCTTTTATTGTCCATATCACTTTCAGGAGTAACTGCCAGTGACTGTATTGGAAAACCACTCTGTCATCATATTACATTAGATCAACTGGCATCTTTGATGGAAGCATTTCCTTTTCATACTGGCTAGCATGGGCTCATCTTTCCATCTGCATCACATCATTCAAGGCATAATTTTGGACGGCCATTTGATTCAACGCCATTTTCACACTGCCGTGCCAACCTGAACCAAACGGTGCTGGCTTTGGTATTTTCCGTTTCATATTGTCCTTTTCATCACAGTTCCAGCAACTATGATGGATGCGTAACATTACATGTAAATGTAACCAGGCCAGCTCAGTACAGCTTGGTTTGGCTCAGTAGTGTTAGAATCCCTTTTTAAGGCTGATAGACATGTGCACCCTAAAACGATTGTATAGGCTTCCATATGGATAAGCACATAAGTAAGCCTCTCTATAGTGGGACTGAGAGACTGTTCTGCTGCACGGATCTGGGACAGTAGAAGCAGCAAGGTCTCATTCTCCGATGAGAATGAATTGTCATTTCTGACTCAAGCCACGAGTAATCAGGTTACCCCCAGCAAATCTACTCTGTCGTCCTACCTAACTAGAAAATGCAGCCTGGGCAGGAAGACTCTGGGCAGGAAGACTCTGTGCAGGAAGACTCTGGGCAGGAAGACTCTGGGCAGGAAGACTCTGGGCAGGAAGTGAAAAACAAGCTCTTCTTTTTAAAGGCGCTGAATGCCCTCTTTTAATGCGTCTGTTAATGGGCAGTTAAATGGAGGTGGAAATGCCAGAGACCTTGAGGTTGTTCAAGGAGTGATATGAGAAACAGTGATCAAAGGGAGGTGAGCGTGGAGAAGGCAGGAGAAGGGTTCAGCATGAGGTTGTGTGTTACTGTAACTGGAGAAGGCAGGAGAAGGGTTCATCATGAGGTTGTGTGTTACTGTAACTGGAGAAGGCAGGAGAAGGGTTCAGCATGAGGTTTTGTGTTACTGTAACTGGAGAAGGCAGGAGAAGGGTTCAGCATGAGGTTGTGTGTTACTGTAACTGGAGAAGGCAGGAGAAGGGTTCAGCATGAGGTTGTGTGTTTCTGTAACTGGAGAAGGCAGGAGAAGGGTTCATCATGAGGTTACTGTAACTGGAGAAGGCAGGAGAAGGGTTCATCATGAGGTTACTGTAACTGGAGAAGGCAGGAGAAGGGTTCAGCATGAGGTTGTGTGCTATTTTAACTGGAGAAGGCAGGAGAAGGGTTCATCATGAGGTTGTGTGTTACTGTAACTGGAGAAGGCAGGAGAAGGGTTCAGCATGAGGTTTCTGTAACTGGAGAAGGCAGGAGAAGGGTTCATCATGAGGTTGTGTGTTACTGTAACTGGAGAAGGCAGGAGAAGGGTTCATCATGAGGTTGTGTGTTACTGTAACTGGAGAAGGCAGGAGAAGGGTTCATCATGAGGTTGTGTGTTACTGTAACTGGAGAAGGCAGGAGAAGGGTTCAGCATGAGGTTACTGTAACCGGAGAAGGCAGGAGAAGGGTTCAGCATGAGGTGGTGTGTTACTGTAACTGGAGAAGGCCCCCCTCGTGTTCTCTTCATTCTTCACTCCTCCCAAGATTATGTCTTGCTTCTCTCACTCACTCACTCACTTTTGAGCTGTGCTTTATTTAGTCTTCCCTGCACAATATAATGAATGGAATTGTCCCAACAGTGCAAACTCCAAGTTAAATCAAGATACCTCAAATAGTATTTGACATAATGTTTTTTGACTGGGACTTGGTCTGGTGTTGGACTGTACCATAGGTTCTGTATAAAGAGGGGGGATAAAGAGATTTTTTGTACCAGCAATAGTGGTCGACATTACAAATGGTTCAACCCAGGAGACAAAGCCTGACCAAGCGGCTTTATTTCTTCACCTGGCAAAAACCTTGTTGTCGTGTCTAGAAAGCGAGCTTCAATTCATGTTGTAGTTCTGGTCAGTTCTGTCCTGTTCCGTTCTCTTTCCTCATATACCAGCAGATTAGCTAGAGATGGTGGCGGTTTAGAACTGGGCGACAAATAAGAGTGGTGCAGTTTTACACGCCTTGCCTGACAGGTTGTGTTATTGCTTGTCCTGCCTGCAGGGATCTGGGGTTACAGAACAATCTCAGCCCACGTTCAGCTCTGATTGGAGACCACAGGAGGTCCAGCAAGAGAGGAGGTAGAATGAGGAAATTGGACTGGGGTTTGTCTCTTATCTGATTAAGAAACACGGGCAGCATTTAAGAATAGGTGGATAAGTCCATGATACAGTACAGGCACTTATAGTGCTAGTCCAAAGTAGGTTGTATTTGAAGTTGCTATGGGATAGTTATTGTTAAACAACCTGGACTCAGGGGTAGACGTAACACAGTAAATGTATATCTGTCTCCCTCCAGTATGATATCTTACGTATGTATTAATTTGTGGATGTCCATCATCCATTTCATATGATATGTAACGATTTGCAATTCGTACAATATGTTACAAATTCGCAAATAAGTATGATATTTTACGAATTCCAATTTGTTGTGGCTAACGTTAGCTAGGTAGCTAGGTGGCTAAAGCTAACATTAGCTAGGTGGCTAACATTAGCTACTCTAGAGGTTAGGGTTAGAGGTAAAGATTAGGGTTAGGAGTTAGGTTAAAGGGCTAAGGTTAGGGTTAGGGGAAGGGTTAGCTAACATGATAAGTAGTTGCAAAGTTGATAATTAACTAAAATGCTAAACTTGTCCGTGATGAGATTCGAACGCGCAACCTTTGGGTTGCTAGATATTTGCGTTATACGCCTACCCCATCCACCCCGACAAACCACCTTCCTTTTGTTTTTGCCTTAAGTAACCTTCTGTCTTAAATAACCATACATATTTACTATGTTACGTCTACTCTATGAGACCAGGCTGTGTTAATAGGTATCCCAGAGGAAGTTGGCGCCTCTATTTTGACGTAATTTCCTGTCCTATAGAAGAAATGCACGTTTAGGTTCCACCTCCGAAGAATGACAAAGGCTACACGAATTGGGTGTTGGAATGTCCACGTGGAGTTGGTAAACATCAACAAATAGGGCACTGACAGCTTTGAATAGAAAAAAATAGCAAAATACAGATAACATTAGCTAGCTAGATAAGGTTAGCATGCTAGCTAGCTAATGTTATCTGTATTTTGCTGTTTTTTTTTCTATTCAAAAGCCATATTAGCCAGCTGGCTTTATGGCTGGTTCTGGAGCTGGATTTCTCATGAGCATTGATTTAGGAAAACTTCGCCACAGATGGAAACCACTGGCCTATCTTTGACTTCACCATCTATTGTTGTGTCCAAAGTTTTGGCATCTTCCATAAATTGCGGCCGCGAATCTGCCATATAAATGTTTTGAAAGAATAAGATTAAGCTACCGTAATATGGATAACTATTGAAAGATATGCGTTTTTCTACATTGTAATGGACACGGTGCAACCTTTGGTAGGTAGGCTGCAAAGCCAAGTCAGCCCGTGCTCATGGTTCTCACAGGGGAATCTTTTTTTAAGTGCCATTAACATTTGAGTCATTTAGCAGACGCTTTTATCCAGAGCGACTTACAGTAGGACGTTCATCTTAAGATACATATCACAGTCATATAGGGCGGCAGGTAGCTTAGTGGTTAAGAGCGTTGTGCCAGTAACCGAAAGGTCGCTGGTTCTAATCCCCGAGCCGACTAGGTGAAAAATCTGTCGATGTGCCCTTGAGCAAGGCACTTAACCCTAATTGCTCCTGTAAGTTGCTCTGGATAAGAGTGTCTGCTAAATGACTAAAAAATATATATATATACGTACAGTGACCCAATTCCAGGAGTGACACCAAAACTTTGTGTTGCTCCCCTAACCATGTTGTCTTTGTAACCCCATTCAAGAGTCTCATAAATACATTAACCATCTGTAAGAACCAAAGGAAGCAGTGAGCTTGCAGAACAACAGCCGTTCATTCGTCATGCTAATTTGTTCATTGTTAAAATAAAGGTGAAATAAATAGGTACTAAGGACTGCCATAAGGGGAGAGATGAGAGAGAGAGAATAGGTACTAAGGACTGCCATAAGGGGAGAGATGAGAGAGAGAGAACAGGTACTAAGGACTGCTCTAAGGGGAGAGATGAGAGAGAGAGAACAGGTACTAAGGACTGCCAATATGGGAGAGATGAGAGAGAGAGAACAGGTACTAAGGACTGCCATAAGGGGAGAGATGAGAGAGAGAGAGAGAACAGGTACTAAGGACTGCCGTAAGGGGAGAGATGAGAGAGAACAGGTACTAAGGACTGCCGTAAGGGGAGAGATGAGAGAGAGAGAACAGGTACTAAGGACTGCCGTAATGGGAGAGATGAGAGAGAGAGAGAACAGGTACTAAGGACTGCCGTAAGGGGAGAGATGAGAGAGAGAGAACAGGTACTAAGGACTGCCGTAAGGGGAGAGATGAGAGAGAGAACAGGTACTAAGGACTGCCGTAAGGGGAGAGATGAGAGAGAGAGAACAGGTACTAAGGACTGCCGTAAGGGGAGAGATGAGAGAGAGAGAACAGGTACTAAGGACTGCCGTAATGGGAGAGATGAGAGAGAACAGGTACTAAGGACTGCCGTAAGGGGAGAGATGAGAGAGAGAGAACAGGTACTAAGGACTGCCGTAAGGGGAGAGATGAGAGAGAACAGGTACTAAGGACTGCCGTAAGGGGAGAGATGAGAGAGAGAGAACAGGTACTAAGGACTGCCGTAATGGGAGAGATGAGAGAGAACAGGTACTAAGGACTGCCATAAGATGAGAGAGAGAGAGAGAGAGAACAGGTACTAAGGACTGCCGTAAGGGGAGAGATGAGAGAGAGAGAACAGGTACTAAGGACTGCCGTAATGGGAGAGATGAGAGAGAGAGAACAGGTACTA
Source organism: Coregonus clupeaformis (assembly GCF_020615455.1). NCBI lineage: Eukaryota > Metazoa > Chordata > Actinopteri > Salmoniformes > Salmonidae > Coregonus > Coregonus clupeaformis. Next base: position 20,903,955 of record NC_059202.1, read on the forward strand.
AGGACTGCCGTAAGATGAGAGAGAGAGAGAGAGAGAACAGGTACTAAGGACTGCCGTAAGGGGAGAGATGAGAGAGAACAGGTACTAAGGACTGCCATAAGATGAGAGAGAGAACAGAAGAGTAAACACAGCAAAGTGGAGCTGCACACCCGTCGCTATGGGCGGGCTATAGGGGGCCGGGCCCGCCCCCCAAAATGCTTGTGCCCCCCCACTTGAGGGAATTTATTATTAAATATATGTACTGTAGGCTAATAACAATTGTGCCCTGCGAGACGGTATCGACGCTATCCCACTGGGCACACACCGGTTGAATCAACGTTGTTTCCACGTCATTTCAATGAAATGACTTGGAACCAACGTGGTGTTGATGTCTGTGCCCAGTGAGATTACTTTGTTGTCTACATTTCGTACATCGGCTTTGATATGAACGATGTGACAAGCATTTTGATGTTATGAGATGACAAAATAAAAATGTCAGTCGTCCCCCAAGCTTCCGTATTATAGAGTTGAGTATGCGGACAGATAATTGTTATTTAACATGATTTGCCCATAGGGGAGAACGCGTGACACTTAGTGTCAACATACGAGAAGTGCATTGTGTCAAAGTGACAGGACAAGCATGTTTGATTGACAGTTGAATTACTTGCGAATCCATATCTCCACCATACATGTCCTATACCTCAAACCATTATCTCCAGCCTGTACCATATCACTTTACAACGGACTGTCTATATATGCAATTATGACTGAAAATAGAAAAGCAATATCCGTAACTCAGACTACTTGACGACTGCCTTAACAACCTCAGCAAATCCTCCTATTTTCTTTGCCAAATCACATTCCAGTTAATTAAGTGTTCATCTGCCAGAAAATGTCTCCCGGGACTAACCTGCCAAGCGTTTACTTCCAGATCCTTCCGTACTGAGCACCAGAGGCTATATCTGACACTTATGGAGACACGTTCTTTTGGAAGTGTGTTGGGGCAAAGGGATACAATGTCCTCTGACATCAATACTCATTAGAGAAACACAAGAACTGGCTTAGGACACTGATTGTCACACGAGGAGCTACAGTGCCATCAGAAAGTGTTCATACCTTTTCCACATTTTGTTGTGCTACAGCCTGAATTTAACATGGATTAAATAGCGATTATTTTTTTGTCACTGGCCTACACACAATACCCCGTAATGACAAAGTGAAAACATGTTTTTAGAAATGTTGCGAATTTATTGAAAATGAAATACAGAAATATCTCATTTACATAAGTATTCACACCCCGAGTCAATACTTTGTAGAAGCACCTTTAGATTACAGTTGTAAGTCTTTCTGGGTGAGTCTCTAAGAGCTTTCCGAACCTGGATTGTGCAACATTTGCCCATTATTCTCTGTCAAATTGCTCGTTGAGCATTGCTAGATAACCATTTGTATGTCTTGCCATAGATTTAAGTCATACTCGGCCACTCAGGAACATTCACTGTCTTCTTGGTAAGCAACTCCAGATTTGACCCTTTAGGTTATTGTCCTGCTGAAAGGTGAATGTATCTCCCAGTGTCTGGTGGAAAGCAGACTGGACCAGGTTTTCCTCTAGGATTTTGCCTGTGCTTATCTCCATTCCGTTTCTTTTTTATCTTGAAAAACTCCCCGGTCCTTAACTATTACAAGCATACCCATAACATGATGCAGCCAACCCTATGCTTGAAAAAAATGGAGAGCGGTACTCAGTAATGTGTTGTATTGGATTTGCCCCAAACATAACACTTTGTATTCAGGACAAAAAGTGAATTGCTTTTTGCAGTATTAGTTTAGTGCCTTGTTGCAAACAGGATGCATGTTTTGGAATATTTGTATTCTATAAAGGCTTCCTTCTTTTCACTCTGTCAATTAGATTAGTATTGTGGAGTAACTACAATGTTGTTGATCCATCCTCAGTTTTCACAGCCATTAAACTCTGCAACTGTTTTAAAGTCACCATTAGCGGTTTCCTTCCTCTCCGGCAACTGAGTTAGGAAGTATGCCTGTATCTTTGTAGTGACTGGGTGTATTGATACAACATCCAAAGTTTAATTAATAACTTCACCATGCTCAAAGGGATATTCAATGTATGCTTTTTTTTACCCATCTACCAATAGGTGCACTTATTTGCCAGGCATTGGAAAAACTCCCTCGTCTTTGTGGTGATTCAAATCAAATTAAATCAAAATGTATTGGTCACATACACATATTTAGCAGATGTTATTGCGGGTGTAGCGAAATGCTTGTGTTCCCAGCTCCAACAGTGCAGTAGTATCTAATAATTCACATCAATACACACAAATCTAAAAGTAAAAGAATGGAATTAAGAAATATAGAAATATTAGGACGAGCAATGTCGGAGTGGCATTGACTAAAATACAGTAGAATAGAATACAGTATATACATATGAAATGAGTAAAGCAGTATGTAAACATTATTAAAGTGACTAGTGTTCCATTATTAAAGTGACCAGGGATTCCATGTCTATGTACAGTGGGGAGAACAAGTATTTGATACACTGCCGATTTTGCAGGTTTTCCTACTTACAAAGCATGTAGAGGTCTGTAATTTTTATCATAGGTACACTTAAACTGTGAGAGACGGAATCTAAAACAAAAATCCAGAAAATCACATTGTATGATTTTTAAGTAATTCATTTGCATTTTATTGCATGACATAAGTATGTGATACATCAGAAAAGCAGAACTTAATATTTGGTACATAAACCTTTGTTTGCAATTACAGAGATCATACGTTTCCTGTAGGTCTTGGCCAGGTTTGCACACACTGCAGCAGGGATTTTGGCACACTCCTCCATACAGACCTTCTCCAGATCCTGCTCCAGATCCGCTCTTGATTGAGTGTGTGGACAGGTGTCTTTTATACAGGTAACGAGTTCAAACAGGTGCAGTTAATACAGGTAATGAGTGGAGAACAGGAGGGCTTCTTAAAGAAAAACTAACAGGTCTGTGAGAGCCGGAATTCTTACTGGTTGGTAGGTGATTAAATACCTATGTCATGCAATAAAATGCAAATGAATTACTTAAAAATCATACAATGTGATTTTCTGGATTTTTTTTTTTCTGGATTTTTTTTCTGGATTTTTTTTTATTCTGTCTCTCACAGTTGAAGTGTACCTATGATAAAAAATTACAGACCTCTACATGCTTTGTAAGTAGGAAAACCTGCAAAATCGGCAGTGTATCAAATACTTGTTCTCCCCACTGTATATAGGGCAGCAGCCTCTAAGGTGCAGGGTTGAGTAACCGGGTGGTAGCCGGCTAGTGATGGCTATTTAACAGTCTGCAAGGTGATTTCTGCTGTAAGTCTGTGTCCTTTTCAGATGTATTCAGTTAAAAAGACACACTGAGGTGAACTGTTACATATTCTAGCCCTCAGAAGAAATGGAGAGAAGACAGAAATATATAGAGATACATTTCTCATTATGTTGTGAACACAAAGCCCAAGAAAGCTGAATTCAAGCTGCATTCACATAATTAGGGGCTTTTCGTGACCCTCTGGCAAATGCATTTCAGCGGTGGGGGATAATGCTAATGGTGCAGGGTAGAATGATCTTAGTGCTTTTGAGTTTTGGGTTGTTGTTTTTAAAGCTTGGATGTTTTGCCTCCCAAACCGCAGGAGCTCTGCTGTGCCTCAGGTAGAATGTCTCTTGATGCACCCAGATGAAAGGCTTCACTCTAAGTGGGCCCTGCAGATTTGTCTGGTACACCATAGTAGTCCTTGGTCCCTTTGTTTCACCTCAGAGTTTTCCCTTTAGTTTTGTCTGTGCTGTTGTTGTTGCTGTTGTTGTTGTAAAAGTATACAGTAGCTCTGCTACCCCATGAAGAGGGGGATCAAAGTGATTCAACCCCTGACAGGACTATCTCTCAAAGATACAAAGATGTTCTTGCATTGGGCTAACCAGTATTCACTGTTAGAGAAGTCTACTTTTTACTATGACGCACTACCACTACGGTAGCAACACAAATAAAATGATTGATGCAAATTACTTTGGACCCCCACAATGGTCGAATAATCCATTTAATTCAGTTTTCAAAACTTCCTTTACAGTGACTTTGCAGTTCAGGACAGGTTTGTAACAAATGTCAGTTATGGCATCGTCTTCTGTGTATCGTCTTTGCATGCTAAGGCATGGTCTAATGGCCTGATAGATCATCCTTCCTCCCCGCGCTGTTCATCATACTGGCTTCCTAACGGAGTTATACACCTGCAATTATAACTCATCATGATGAAGATTTTCAATGATGACTTTGTTTTGTCAGTTACATCATATGCTTGATGGAGAGCAGAACTGTTGAGGACAAACACTGACGGCTTTATTTCTTAGTTCTTGTTAATGGCTATATGCTTACTACAGAGAATCATTATACAAGTATTCAAATCATTCATCATAGTTAACAGCGTGAGCGTTTATTTAAAGAGTTCAAAGGGGGTGTTAAAATTGCTTAAATCATTGATACCAATTACTTTAGCAGTAATTATTTTGCATACACTGCATTGTAAACAGCTTATACTGCTGGGGAGGCACTGTGATTGGTTGGCCATTAGTTTACGAGCTGTTCATTTTCTTGCCAGGCTGATAGAAAAATTATCTCTTGAACCCGAAAAGTGGGGACAAAAACTGTAAAAGCTTGACCTTGTCCTATCATTAGTGACATGGATCGACTTAAATGGGTCATGGCCGATGTCCAGGAGGCAGGCTTATCCTCTGGACTGGCTCGTAGGGGAGGATGCTACCATTGTCTAAGCGATGTCACTCTTTTTGGAAAAAACCTTGCTGTAATTGAATGATAAACGGCCTTTAGAAGGTCAGACTGGCGCTTTGTCATCAGTCACTCATCCTGAATACATGCTATTCAGATCAGAAGCTCAGGCCATTTTGAAGTGCAGCCCTACGGTACGTAATTCTGCCGTGACTAGCGACACTATAACTTAGATTCTTCCTGTCCGTTCATGTCAGTGGATGCAGCGTGATCTAACTCTTTTCTTTGTTCATGTTAACAACCCTTCACTGTGACAGAATGAGAGGTACCATCATAGCAAACAGCAGCCAGTGGCTCAGCCCATATAGTACAGTCTTTGCCCGGTAGTAATCCTGAGCTTGCTGCCCGGGAGTAGGGAGAATAATAACCTGTCAGGGACTGTCTAGCGTCATCATGTCTTTGCTCTCTCCCATTAAGGCAATTTGCTCAGCTGTCCAGACAACCTGCAGCATCCTCTAGTCTACAGGGACAGGTTTACCAACCTGCAGCAGCCTCTAGTCTACAGGGACAGGTTTACCAACCTGCAGAAGCCTCTAGACTACAGGGACATGTTTACCAACCTGCAGCAGCCTCTAGTCTACAGGGACATGTTTACCAACCTGCAGCAGCCTCTAGTCTATAGGAACAGGTTTACCAACCTGCAGCAGCCTCTAGTCTACAGGGACAGGTTTACCAACCTGCAGCAGCCTTTAGTCTACAGGGACAGGTTTACCAACCTGCAGCAGCCTTTAGTCTACAGGGACAGGTTTACCAACCTGCAGCATCCTCTAGTCTACAGGGACAGGTTTACCAACCTGCAGCAGCCTTTAGTCTACAGGGACAGGTTTACCAACCTGCAGCAGCCTCTAGTCTACAGGGACAGGTTTACCAACCTGCAGCATCCTCTAGTCTATAGGGACAGGTTTACCAACCTGCAGAAGCCTCTAGACTACAGGGACATGTTTACCAACCTGCAGCAGCCTCTAGTCTACAGGGACAGGTTTACCAACCTGCAGCAGCCTCTAGTCTACAGGGACAGGTTTACCAACCTGCAGCAGCCTATAGTCTACAGGGACAGGTTTACCAACCTGCAGCAGCCTCTAGTCTACAGGGACAGGTTTACCAACCTGCAGCATCCTCTAGTCTACAGGGACAGGTTTACCAACCTGCAGCAGCCTCTAGTCTACAGGGACAGGTTTACCAACCTGCAGCATCCTCTAGTCTACAGGGACAGGTTTACCAACCTGCAGCAGCCTCTAGTCTACAGGGACAGGTTTACCAACCTGCAGCAGCCTCTAGTCTACGGGGACAGGTTTACCAACCTGCAGCAGCCTCTAGACTACAGCAGCATCCCGACTTCCCACCCATTATATAGCATTACTGGCCCCTCCCAATGAGAAAACTTCACTTCACTGTTCTGTCCACTGTACAGTTTCAGGTCATCTCCATAGTGAAATAGGAAGCGGTGCAGCAGTGGAATTATAGGGATTTGGAGCAAACAGAGTATAACGTTGTCCCTGAACGCGCCTCAGGCAAGGGGTTGGTTAAAGCCCTTGCCCAAGCTTTGTCTATGGAGCCAAGACTGAGGTTGGCTTTTACAGTAAGAATCCAACCATTCAGATTACGAAACAGCACCTACCCTTGAGACGAGCTATAACAAGCATATACTGTCCCCATCAAAAGCATATCCGAGAAACGTTTCGTCCTCTGCTGCTTTCAAATTAATTTGTCTTTGCTTGTTGCCAGCAAATAAATTCTATTGTTTCATCAAGAGAGAGCTGGTTCATTTCAGGACAACACGTCAAACACATTTAAGCAGAAATGGTCAGGATCAATTTCATAAGCTGATCCTCAATATATCACCGTCTTCCCCCCCATCTTAGTCATTTTAGCAGACGCTCTTATCCAGAGCGACTTACAGGAGCAATTAGGGTTAAGTGCCTTGCTCAAGGGCACATCGACAGATTTTTCACCTAGTCGGCTCGGGGATTAGAACCAGCGACCTTTCGGTTACTGGCACAACGCTCTTAACCACTAAGCTACCTGCCGCCCCGTCTGTCGTCATAGTGATCTCCTCCAAGAATGATCCTGGATGACTTTATATACACTCCGTTCAGCGTGGCCTTAAATGGTTCAATTCTGTATGTGTACACAAACAACCATCGTGGCAGGGTGGCTTTTAGCAAAACGCCTCAAAACCCCTTTTGTTGACTGAGGGATTTAACGCAGCACTAAAGTTTTAATCCACACAGACTTCCCGTCCCAGCGGTATGAAAAGGTAGTCCTGTTGGGCAAACAGTTTTACACAGATTACTGGTTAAATGGAGTAAGGGCCGTAGAAATGACTGTACAGTAACAGAATAACGGGAAATCGCAGAAAATATAACGGATGTATAGAATCCGTTGTTCACATAGATTACCCAGGACAGTAGTTAACCGGGGATGGGTAAAGATGCCTGGATCGCATCATCACCTTTACGTGTGTCTTTCACGTCGTCACTGCCATTCAACCCTTCGCTTTCATTTATAGCTGAAAACAAAATGACCACATGAATCCAGATTATAGGTCAAGCAAATCTATTGTCTTTAGTCCCCAGAAAGAGCCCTTTTCAGTTTGCCAAGCTTTTTTGCCAAGCTGTGCCCTGTTGTAGTCAAAACATCACTCGCAGAGAGTTATTTGGTTTAGTTACGACTGCTTCTAACATTTTCATGAGATGTGAGACTGAATTAAAACAGCCAATTCTGCCTTAATCTCCAGCGACACTAATTAATTCATAAGCCTGAAGTGCACTCTAGCTGAGAAGGAAATTAGAATTATTGATTTTTTTTTTTTAAAGATGAGCAAACACCCTTCCATACTGTTAGTGTGTATTTGGAGAATATTGCTGTAATTGGAATTAAATGGAGATAATTTAGCACGTAGTCAACTACAGAAGGCCCCGCATTGCAAGACAAGAATGCTTTATTGCAGTTTAACTAATTCAGTTCGGTTCAGTTTCGCTTCTATTTTATCAAAAGTGGTTTTCAACTGCTGTTTACAGCTGCTTTTATTTCCAGGTGCTTTTATTGGTCAGACAATTATTTGACAAGTTTCACGTTTTTTAATGTCACATGCACAAGTACAGTGAAATGCCTTTCTTGCAAGCCCTAAACCCAACAATGCTGTAATCAATAACAACGTAATACAAAAAAAAAATAACAAGGTAGAACAAAAACACACAAGAAATGGGAATAAGAACAGGAGAATGTAAGAAGCTATATACAAGGACAGTTCCAATACCATATTTACAATGTGCAGGGATACTGGCGTGATGGAGGTAGATATGTACAGGGGTAAGGTGACTAGGCATCAGGATATAAGATAAACAGAGTAGCAGCAGCTTGTATGTGAGTGGGTGTGTGTAGAGTCAGTATAAATGTATGCGCATATTATGTGTGTGTGAGCAGATGATGGAGTGAGTGTTTTTGTGTGTGTTGGAGTGACAGTGTGTGTGTGAGTGTGTAGGGCCCTGTGAGTGTGCAAATAAATAAATAAAATATATATACACAAGGGTCAACTCTGATAGTCCGTGTAGTCATTTTGTTAGCTATTAGTTAGCTATTTAGCAGTCTTATGGCTTGGGGATAGAAGCTGTTCAGGAGCCTGTTGGTGTCAGGCTTGTCGTGCGGAAGCAGAGAGAACAGCAATGGCTTGGATGACTGGAGTGTTAAACGATTTTCCAGGCCTTCCTTTCACACCGCCTGATATAGCGTTCCTGGATGGCAGGGAGCTCGGTCCCTGTGATGTACTGGGCTGTCCTCACCACCCTCTGTAGCGCCATGCGATGGAGGGCGGTGCTGTTGTCATACCAAGCGGTGATGCAGCCAGTCAAGGTGCTCTCAGTGGTACAGCTGTAGAACCTTTTGAGGATTTGAGGGCCCCATGCCAAACCTTTTCAACCTCCTGAAGGGGAAGAGGCGCTGTCGCGATTTCTTCACGACTTCTTCACAACTTCTTCACGACTGTGCGCGTGTGTGTGGACCATTTCAAGTCCTTAGTGAACTTGAAGCTCTCGACCCGCTCCACTGCACCCCCCCCCCCACCAGTTTCCTGTAGTCCACGATCAGCTCCTTGGTCTTACTGATGTTGAGGTAGAGGTTGTTGTTCCGGAACCACACTGCCAGGTCACTGACCTCCTCCCTGTAGGCTGGTCTCATCGTTGCCGGTGATCAGCCCTACCATCGTCGTGTCATCAGCAAACTTGATGATGGTGCTGGAATCGTGCATTAACGCTGAGCTGTAATCAATGAACAGCATATTTTCACATAGGTGTTCCTCTTATCTAGGTGGGTGAGGGCAGTGTGGAGTGCAATTGAGATTGCGTCGTCTATGGATCTGTTGGGGCGGTATGCAAATTGGAGTGGGTCTAGTGGGTCTAGGTGGGAGTTAATGTGTGCCATAACCAGCTTCTAAAATGACAGATGTGAGTTCTACAGGGCGGTAGTCATAGTGACATGGCCTCTTAGAATTCTTGGGAACAGAATGTTCTTAAAACATTTGGGGACAAGGAGAGGTTGAAAATTACCTTGAATATGCATGCCAGCTGTTCTGCAAATGGTCTGAGAACGCACCCTGGAACACCGTCGGGCTCCGCGGCCTTGCAGGTGTTGACCTGTTAAAGACCTTACTCACGTCGGCCTCAGAGAGCGAGATCACCCAGTCACTCTGGATCGGTGGCGGCCCTCACAGCCGGCACGATGTCATCCGTAATGGACTGTCGCCTGTGTAATATGATTCCACCTTATTCCTATACTGTCCTTTTGCTCGTTTGATGACTCTGCGGAGGTCATAGCGGGACTCCTTGTACTTGTTCCTGTCCTCGGCCGTAGCCCCAGGGTTGTCTTCGACAGCTCTGTATGCAGTAGCCCTGTTCTTTAGTTTAGCGCCAACCTTGGTGATAATACAGGGCTTTTGATTGGGGAAGCAGCGAACCTTCATTTTGAGGACAATGTTGCCGATGCATTTCCTAATGAAGGTGGTTAGTTCTCACCAGGATCCCCCCTCTCTTGCCTCTGTAACGCCGGCATTTCCTAATGAAGGTGGTTAGTTCTCACCAGGATCCCCCCTCTCTTGCCTCTGTAACGCCGGCATTTCCTAATGAAGGTGGTTAGTTCTCACCAGGATCCCCCCTCTCTTGCCTCTGTAACGCCGGCATTTCCTAATGAAGGTGGTTAGTTCTCACCAGGATCCCCCCTCTCTTGCCTCTGTAACGCCGGCATTTCCTATTGGGGAGCCTGAAAATTTGGGTCGGAATTACAGAAAGAGCCCAGGGCAGATGAGTCAAAGTCGGAATTGAGGTAAGTAACTGCTGATCTGATGTTCAAAAGTTATTGTCAGTTGTAAGAAATAATAGCGGATGTATTTTGTGAAAATAAACAACAAAATAATCACAAAATAGCAAAGTTGTGTCGGATCTTGCAAAACGGTGGCCACTCAGTACACTACCGTCTTAACTACAGATGCAAGTTATTATAAACCCCTTTGGGAGCTTGAGGAGGGACATAAAGGCTCTCCCAGAAGATGAGCAGTTGTACAAGGGGCAGTCATTTGTACTGGGTCTTTATAACTGTCCCAGTGGCAAAAGGCAGGTTGTAAGTCAGGCTGGATCGGTGTAAGGGTTTCGTGCGCCCCTTACCTGTCTGGAGACACTGCTCCAACGCTGAAGATCTTTAGACTGAGTTGGCCTCTCAATAGCTGGTAGTACATGGACACATCAAAAAGGTGGCCTGACAGATTCGTCAATGGTGTTATGATAACCCCCACACCCCCATACAATTAATTTATGTTCTATTTGTCTTTCAGTTGTCATTCTTCATAAAGGAAATTAACTCCTTCAAAGTTGATGAAATCATGACTTAAGATCAAACTTCGTAGCCATCGTCATGAAGCCACCTCATGAGCAATTTCAGGCCAAATATGACAATTGGAACCTGAGGTAACGTTAATAGCAAGGAAGGGTGCCTATGAGTCTGATACGCAAAACTAAAAGCTACTATCCTAACACAGCTTGAACATTAGTGCTGTGAACACCACAGGAAGGAAGCTGGTTATGGGCTTGAGTACCCTGAGTGTTCTCTATGCTTTAAAGGGCTCTGTGCAGTCGAAACTTTTCGTCTCAACTTTGGTGTCCACTTACAGGCCAATTTCCAGGTCGATCAAGGAAGTAGACATCTGAACATTTTACACATCGATCCCAGTTTTGGTAAAGCGTTTGAATCCCCCGCAGGGTTTCGCTATAAGAGACCCTCATATTTAGGGGATTGCTTAGTAAGGTCAGGTTCGCCTAAGAAAAAAGCATCGCATTTCATGTCTATCATTCCTGATGGCAATTTCCCTTGTCACAACTGCGTTCACTGTTATGATCAGAGGATGATCATAACACCCCATTCAGGTGAGAGGATAAAGGTTTGAGGTAGAACAACCTGCAACGCCAAATATGTTGTATATCTCCTTAAGTGCTCCTGTAACTTTTATTAACCAAATGTGAAGTTAAGAAAATGATTTGTGAGAATAAGAGCTCCATTCGCAACCACGATGAAAAATCACCTGTTGCCGGGCATTTCAACAGCCATAATCATGAACTAAGTGCCTTTTGTTATATATGGGCCATTGGATTGGAGAAGGCTCCACGTAGAGGAAGAGCTGGGCATAAATGACTTCTCCAAAGCCAGACATATTGGATATACTGTCCCAGCAGGTCTCAATGAGGAATGTTTCCTTTTCTTGTTTTTTTTGTAGAAGGCTATAGCGGGCTTGCAGTTGACGTACGATGCCTCCTGGCGGCAATGTTGGAAGACCACCACATTCATTCTTCTGACAACAACAGCGGAGTGGCTACCTCAAACTGCATGATAACAGTGCCTAAAACTAGTTGATTCATCACCACCGTCATTTTCGTAAGAGTATTTGGCTGCTCTAACAAGGCAGGAAAGACAACGGGGAAAAAAATATGTTTACAGATTCCCCGCAATCATAAAACACCATTGGTGATACCAATGAGATAAGACTCAAGAACTGTCAGAAAAGCGAAGAAACCTTTTTGCCCATCAAGACCTGAACCCAGACAGCTGTCAGTACATGGTCTGCTACGATCATTTCATCACTGGTAAGTCTAATCGATTTCGAGGTTTAGTTGAGCTGTTATGCTAACCAGGTGTTAACAACAACACTAAATTAGCCAGCTAGACAGCTTGTAGTCTAGAAATTAGCACGTGTCGCGTGAGTTTAAAGTCTTGGGGAAGCTGTTTTTCACCATAAAAATGCACCTTTATAACAAAGGATTGCATGCCTCTATCATCTCAGACTAATGTATGCCTACTATTCCTAATGTGATGAGTTGATTGGATAGTGGTAATTGAGGTCATTAATAAGCACGTTAGTGACATAGGTTTATAGGCTATATCGGAGACGTTTCTTTCCTTTGCATGGAAACAATGTGGCCTTTTGATAAACATTTAATGCAATTCTACTACACTTTATATGACTGGATAAATTAGCAGAATCTTTTTTAATACGATGGTAGCCTGGGCCTACTCTGCTGAAACTGACAGCAGATCAATAAAAACGACCTTGTCTTGAATGCAACCATGTAATCTAGGCCTTTGAAAATGGGGTGCTGGCTAAAAGGGATCCAGCTTTTGTCAAATTGTCAAAAGTATTATTTTTTTTTGCATTTTAGCTAACCCTAACCCTTCTCCTAACAGTAACCTAATTCTCCTAACCTACTGCCTAAATTCTCCTAATCTACTACAAAATGTCAAATCTGACGTTAATTTGACAAAAGCTGAATCCCTTCTAGCCATGACCATGAAAAGGGGAGACACAAATTGTTCAATATGACATCCATATAGCCTGGAGGACATTATTGTCCCAAAAAAACTCCAGTGGTTATCATATGTAACCCAATGATCATTTGTTGAGAACTTTATTCATAATGTATGGACATTACAGCACAGGACAGAGGAGTCCTGCTTGGTACGGTTGCTAGGTGATTTGTGACTCAACTGTAAGCCCTCTATAAATATTTAGGCTATAACATGCAGGCTATAATGACATCATAATGTATCTTTGTGTATTTGTGTATATATTTTTAAAATGTAATGTTTCCCCCACAGCTCCCTCTGCTGGGATCTCTTGATTGGGCCAATACTGACTGTGAATCTATAGTTATGGCTACCTGTGTGTGGCCTGTATAGTTGTCCTAACATTGCCTCCTATGCACGGTGAAGAAGGGCTCAGACCCCAAACGTTCGTGCAGCAATACGTCCATTTAAGTTTATTCACCGTAGTGCCGTCCTATTTTTGTTCTTCACACTATGAGGTTGCAATAATACTGTGAAATTGTGAAAATGATAATGCCCTTTTAAGAGTTTGATTGGATGACATCACCGGGCGGTAAATTAGTTAATAGACCAATAAGAAAGTGTTCCAAACCTCTCTGCCAATAACAGCTCGTTTTCAGTTTTCCTCTTCCCACTCAGACCACTCCCAGACAGTCCAAGAAAAATAATTTCTTGAGAAATGGCTCTTTGCTAAGAAGCTATTTTTCTTTATTTTTGACCATTTTAATTGAAAACAATCACAGTAAGGTACTTAATTGTCACCCAGAAATTATTTGATATTGAGATAAAAATGGCTGCATTGCCCGTGTGTGCGAGTCCGAGTGAATGTGTGCGTGAGGAAGTGTGTGGCTGGGATACATGGTTGCGACAGTACCCATTTGGAGGGACTCCGGGAATGAATCAGGTCCCTACTTGGCTGCTGAACTTTGCAGCTTAGTGGGTACGTTCGCTTCTGCATCGGTCTCGGCTCCACATAAATCATTAACTACGCCTTAAAGCGTCCCGCTCACGCCTTGACGCTCCCTCTCAACTAAATTGAGTCATGTGTTTATCTCACCCCCGGGTAATTTTCGGTCTGCTGAGAATCCTAGCTATTTCCACATGGCTGTTTTTTGAAGTCTCTGCCTGAATCTGATATACTGAGGTGAAGAGCTGTCAGGAGCAAGTCTAGAGATGCATCAAACAGCTGTCAGGAGCAAGTCTAGAGATCCATCAAACAGCTGTCAGGAGCAAGTCTAGAGATCCATCAAACAGCTGTCAGGAGCAAGTCTAGATATGCATCAAACAGCTGTCAGGAGCAAGTCTAGAAATGCATCAAACAGCTGTCAGGAGCAAGTCTAGAGATGCATCAAACAGCTGTCAGGAGCAAGTCTAGATATGCATCAAACAGCTGTCAGGAGCAAGTCTAGAGATGCATCAAACAGCTGTCAGGAGCAAGTCTAGAAATGCATCAAACAGAGGTCAGGAGCAAGTCTAGATATGCATCAAACAGCTGTCAGGAGCAACTCTAGAAATGCATCAAACAGCATCATAGACAGAATGGTTGTTTAGCGTGAGCAACTATGGGGCAAAATAGACGGGATTCGCTTAGAACGTTGATAACACGTAAACTATAGTTCTTCTCCAATGTTGATTGAAAACAAAAATAAAGTTGCACAATGACAACTTGTTGTCTCTCAAATGCTTTTTACCATATTAGCATAGAGGTGACATGAGTCAAAACACCTCAAAACAAGACATGGTATGAAGAACAAGCCACTGAAACGAGCCACTTACGATTTTCCCACAAGGCAGTTTCTTGTCATTGTTACTAGCTATGTGGCCATCCAGAATCACAACACAGACCCTTTGAAGCGTGCACATAATGTTTGTGGCGTTGTCAGCTAACCTGTCTATTAACAACACGAATGTTGCGTAATGGGGACAGTATGCAAAGTGGCCATACCAGCCACCAGTCAGTCCATATGGCTACAGGTTCATAATACACACAGTGGAATAGAGAATATGGAAAGTTGTTTTTGTGATCATGGTGAATGTTGACCCTATTTACAGCGAGTAAGTATTCCCTAGTGGAACTACTTCATTAAATTTTTTTTGCCGCTGGAGTTAAGTTACTTCACTTTTCCCACTATGAAATCAAAAATAAGGCCTGTATTCACAAAGGTACTAATCTATACTGATCGGTATCAATCTGATACAGATTTGATTTTCCAGTTACCGATCATCCACTACTAAGCATTAGGCAACAATGACATCAATATATCTAGCAGACGCTTTTATCCAATCATCCGTGCATACATTTTACGTAGGGGTGGCCCCTGGGAATCAAACTCACAATCTTGGTGTTGCAAGTGCCATGTTCTACCAACTGACCTACAGAGAACCACCTAAGAGCAACAATATATTTATCCCAACTCATGTATATCCCTTGATTTGTTATATAACTGAGGTAGTTTGCCGCTATAAGAAGCCATATTAATGTTGCTGTAAGCTGATTCAATAAAACAAGTCTATCCATCTCCAGATTAACAAAAAACATGGAATTACATTAGTGAGACTGTCCTCTACCACAAAGTGTCCCAAACTCGGTCCTGGGGCCCCCCTTGGGTGGCCCCCCCTTGGGTGCATATTTAGTTTTTTTCCCCTAGCACTACACAGCTGATTAAAATAATCAAAGCTTGATGATGAGTTGGTTATTTGAATCAGCTGTGTAGTGCTAGGGCAAAAACACTAAATGTGCACCCAAGGGGGGCCCAAGGGGGTTTGGGAAACCCTCCTCTACCAGAGCGTTATGCTTTAAATCAACAGACCATGTAATTAACTAAGCATTATGTCCTACCCATTTAGATTTCCAGAGAAAGATGTAAGTTCTACTCTCCAGGAATTCTATTAGTTCAGAACAATGAATTTGGTCTGGTGACCAGGGGATTGTAAATGTATTTACTTGGTACCGAAGTTAACAGAAATGTTTATTTACTCAGCCACCAAGGACACCTAATCATTTGATTAAATTGTTGGCATAGTGCTTCATCGGCAGTAATTAGCTGGAGATGTCATTTTACGTTAAAGAGTAACTTTCATGAGAAAGAAAAAAAACATTAAAAACCAGATGTTTTAGGCTTAGTTATTTTACATTTTAGTCATTTAGCAGACGCTCTTATCCAGAGCGACTTACAGTTAGTGAGAGCATACATTAATTTTTTTTCATACTGGCCCCCCGTGGGAATCGAACCCACAACCCTGGCGTTGCAAGCGCCATGCTCTACCAACTGAGCTACACGGGGCTGAAACACATAAATTCTGGTCTGCATTTGTACAGTTCATTCTAAAAGTGATATATGTTGGTCTTTCAGTAGTAAATCTAGCTCTTTTTGCCTCATTGAAAGTGCATGAAAAATAATCAAGTCTAACTAATTGAGGGCTTTGTTGCACCTCTTGTTGATGATCACCATCATATTTCGAAGCTATTTCAGCTATTTCCCCCCACATTCTGCAGACCCCACAGAGAAGGTTTCCCCCCACATTCTGCAGTCCCCACAGAGAAGGTTTCCCCCCACATTCTGCAGACCCCACAGAGAAGGTTTTCCCCCACATTCTGCAGACCCCACAGAGAAGGTTTCCCCCACATTCTGCAGTCCCCACAGAGAAGGTTTCCCCCCACATTCTGCAGTCCCCACAGAGAAGGTTTTCCCCCACATTCTGCAGACCCCACAGAGAAGGTTTTCCCCCCACATTCTGCAGACCCCACAGAGAAGGTTTCCCCCCACATTCTGCAGACCCCACAGAGAAGGTTTCCCCCCACATTCTGCAGACCCCACAGAGAAGGTTTTCCCCCCACATTCTGCAGACCCCACAGAGAAGGTTTCCCCCCACATTCTGCAGACCCTACAGAGAAGGTTTCCCCCACATTCTGCAGTCCCCACAGAGAAGGTTTCCCCCCACATTCTGCAGTCCCCACAGAGAAGGTTTCCCCCACATTCTGCAGACCCCACAGAGAAGGTTTTCCCCCACATTCTGCAGACCCCACAGAGAAGGTTTCCCCCACATTCTGCAGACCCCACAGAGAAGGTTTCCCCCACATTCTGCAGACCCCACAGAGAAGGGTTTCCCCCACATTCTGCAGACCCCACAGAGAAGGTTTTCCCCCACATTCTGCAGACCCCACAGAGAAGGTTTCCCCCACATTCTGCAGACCCCACAGAGAAGGTTTTCCCCCACATTCTGCAGACCCCACAGAGAAGGTTTCCCCCCACATTCTGCAGACCCCACAGAGAAGGTTTCCCCCACATTCTGCAGTCCCCACAGAGAAGGTTTCCCCCACATTCTGCAGTCCCCACAGAGAAGGTTTCCCCCACATTCTGCAGACCCCAGAGAGAAGGTTTCCCCCCCACATTCTGCAGACCCCACAGAGAAGGTTTCCCCCCACATTCTGCAGACCCCACAGAGAAGGTTTTCCCCCACATTCTGCAGACCCCACAGAGAAGGTTTCCCCCCACATTCTGCAGACCCCACAGAGAAGGTTTCCCCCCACATTCTGCAGTCCCCACAGAGAAGGTTTCCCCCCACATTCTGCAGACCCCACAGAGAAGGTTTTCCCCCCACATTCTGCAGACCCCACAGAGAAGGTTTCCCCCACATTCTGCAGACCCCACAGAGAAGGTTTTCCCCCCACATTCTGCAGACCCCACAGAGAAGGTTTTCCCCCCACATTCTGCAGACCCCACAGAGAAGGTTTCCCCCCACATTCTGCAGACCCCACAGAGAAGGCTTTCCCCCCACATTCTGCAGACCCCACAGAGAAGGTTTCCCCCCACATTCTGCAGACCCCACAGAGAAGGTTTTCCCCCCACATTCTGCAGTCCCCACAGAGAAGGTTTTCCCCCACATTCTGCAGACCCCACAGAGAAGGTTTCCCCCCACATTCTGCAGACCCCACAGAGAAGGTTTCCCCCCACATTCTGCAGACCCCACAGAGAAGGCTTTCCCCCCACATTCTGCAGACCCCACAGAGAAGGGAGAAAAGGTACTGTTTTACCTACAACACCTATTTTCAGCACAATCAAGCCAAGAGTATGTTCACAATGAGGTATTCAAGATTCTGCTGTATACACTACTTAGCTGTGTTGATAATAGACAACAAGTTGAAGTATAAGCATAAAGCTACGTTTCTCGTCACCTGGGATGTATCCAAATCTGACCGAAATGTGCGTTTATGTCAAATACCAAGAAACCTACACCTTGACCTAGCACACATCAAAGACACAATCCATCCCAAACACAATCCACGGTTCCTTGGACATATTTTGCAGCATACAACTATAACTCACTCCTCCTTTGCCTGCAGCCATTTGTCTTGATACACCAGCCACTCAAAAGATTAGTGGAAACACAGATTTAGCCAAAGAAGGCTTTAAAAAAATAAAAATCATCTCCTGGCGGTATGAATGGCACACACTTAGTGGATGTGTCTCTGCACAGCAACAGGCTGTTTTTTCTTAAACAGTTAGGTTGACTTACTGTCGGTGGAGTGTGGACACAGGTGGCTGTACGGGTCTAACAGCAGCATTACATTCTCTCTGGGGACGGTACCTCGAGGACATGCGCACACATTGTGCCATGAAATTAGAATCAAGCTTACTGGGAGCACAGAGTCAATTAGAATCAAGCTCACTGGGAGCGCAGAGTCAATTAGAATCAAGCTCACTGGGAGCGCAGAGTCAATTAGAATCAAGCTCACTGGGAGCACAGAGTCAATTAGAATCAAGCTCACTGGGAGCACAGAGTCAATTAGAATCAAGCTTACTGGGAGCACAGAGTCAATTAGAATCAAGCTTACTGGGAGCACAGAGTCAATTAGAATCAAGCTCACTGGGAGCGCAGAGTCAATTAGAATCAAGCTCACTGGGAGCACAGAGTCAATTAGAATCAAGCTCACTGGGAGCACAGAGTCAATTAGAATCAAGCTTACTGGGAGCACAGAGTCAATTAGAATCAAGCTTACTGGGAGCACAGAGTCAATTGGGAAAAAAACTTATTCTCTAATGCAGGTTATATACTCGTCAAAATACAAAGGGTCCTAGACAATGGAACCAGGTAACCACAAGTCAAAAACCACAAGTCAACAGTGCAGTGTAACTGCACAGAAATATGACATGTTGTAATTGATATGCAGTTGAGATTGTCTGTTTTCAAACTGTAGCGTAGACATTGTTTGGTTGAGTACTTGAATAAACTTGGATTCTCGCAATAATGTTTTTTTTTCGACTATGGAAACAGGGTTAACATGTTTGATTGTACAGGGCTTCTGTATCCTGAATACAGTATATCAAGACATAGTGATTTCCCTGTACACACAGTATGTGAAATGCTGGTAACATGAATGCACTACAAATGTTCTGCTATTCATGTTCAATGTTTCGGGCAGGTCACCTTTATATAGCCAGAACCTTCATATTTCTCCAACAATCCATCTATTGGTGAGATGAGCCACTCTGAAATGACAGTTGAGTTCTGTGAAAGCAATTAATTTCATTTTGCCAGATTGTTGATGGTTTTACGGTCTAGAATCAGGATAACAATACATTTCAGCCTTGTAATAAGGCGAGCGACAGTCACGGTATGAGGTCACGCTGAAACGTGAACTGCAACTTTCCAGTATGTCCATATGTCCCCTTGGAGGTCATCCAGGAGACGTGTCTAGTTCATCACCCAGCCTAGATCATTCTAACCAATGAGAGACTGACTAGCACATTCCTACTGTATTGTCCACTCGTCATCATTAGAGATACTAGCTATATCTGATCAAACTGCTGAAGGTAACAAGAGACGAGTGGCGGTCTGTGCCGTTTAAGATGAGGGAGGCCAATTTTTTTTTTTTTTTCATGAGCATGGCCTTATTTCTATTACAGCATATTGGATGACTGTAATTCATATTCCATTCACCAAGTTCAATGTAACATCGATAGGTTTAGGCTATTACATGATACTCAAATTTTCCCGATACACATCTTGAGGTTGCTACAACCTAGCCTATGAATGAAAGTTTACAACGTAGGTGCACACAGGTCGAGAGAAAATTTTGAGGTGACAGTGACACATGAACAGACAGTGACACATTCAATACCGCCTTGATCTAGGGTGTAATTCAGGTATGTTTATCCCCATTTCGTTCTGTTTGCTTCCGTTTAAGAAACGTTTTTCAACAGAATCGGTGGAATGAATACACCCCTGATCACACAGTTCACTTTCATAGCAGCCACGTTGTATTACTTCTCACATCCTCTCACCTTTTCTCTTCATTTGTGAACTTCATTTGTGAACAATGCACAACACATCAGCTGTATGTGACCAGGCGAAATAACCTCTCCAAGCCAAACCATATCATAACGGCTACACACAGCCTCCATCGTTGTCACCATATTAGCTAAAATAACGTCATAGTCAACATAGCTAATAGAACTAACGCATTAGTAAACCCACTACAATCATACAGTAACGTTACAGTGTATAGTCAGTAAGCAGTTAGACCAGCGGGCCCCAGTGGCAATAAATGAGTAAAACCAAAAGCTTACCTTGACTGGGAAGTGTTCCAGTATTGCGTTGGATAGTCATAGCGAGCTAGCTAACATAGCATTCCTCTGTGTGAGCAGGGTGTTTGAATACGCTAAACTATCTAGCTGCATTTGCTAGCTAAGTAAATGACACTCTCTCTTGCTTCTCCTTCATTTTTGAAGAAATTAATTGGTTTAAAACTGTTAAACTATTGTCTTTCTCTCATTTTGAGTCAACTACTCACCATATTTCATGCATTGCAGTGCTAGCTAGCTGTAGCTTATGCTTTCAGTACTAGATTAGTTCTCTGATCCTTTGATTGGGTGGACAACATGTCAGTTTATGCTGCAAGAGCACTGATAGGCTGGATGACGTCCTCCGGAAGTCTTTATAATTATTGTGTAAGTCTATGGAAGGGGTTGAGAACCATGAGCCTCCTAGGTTTTATATTGAAGTCAACGTACCCAGAGGAGGACGGAAGCTAGCTGTCCTCCGGCTACACCATGGTGCTACCCTACATAGTGCTGTTGAGGCTACTGTAGACCTTCATTGCAAAACAGTGGGTTTTAATCAATTATTTGGTGACATTTTAATATATATATATATATATTTTTATTTTTTATTTTTATGAAATTCACTGAGAAGGATGGTCCTCCCCTTCCTCCTCTGAGGATCCTCCACTGCAAGAGACCATGCTCCTCTGTGTATAGTGACCCCTCCATAGCCATTGTCATAGTCTTGTGGATATGTTTTTAATCAATGTTGCTGTTTTTTCCTAGATAGCTCACCATAGCCTATTATATAATTCCATCATCATAAAGTAAAGTTGGTAAGATGCCCTAGAGGGGGAAAACATTGACTGAACCACCAATTGTCCTGACACGAGTCATTGTTGATTTCACTTGTTATAGGGGAGAGACTCTAGGGCTGCAGATAAGACTGTTGCCATGGTGCTGAAGGAGATACCCAGTAAGGCGTCTTCAGAAGGGAAACCCCTCCTCACCGTGACAACCAAGGTGGGCAGAACCATCGCAACCCCTCCGAACACCCCCTATCCCCTCTCACCCCCAACTGAATTTTCCTCCTATTCTTGGTGATGATAAAATCAATGGCAAGGCTTTGAGCATCCCATATCTACCCTCTTGAGCCTAACTTGACCCCTTCTACCACATGAATAACATCACGACAGCAAAAAGCAACAACAGTGATTTTATTTCATTTTTCAGCTGCTCTATGGGGTATAAGATGCCTGCTACATTATTCATCGCCAACCAATAACCAGCCAGTATTTCAGCTGTAGCCAGGAATGACATTTTATCTAAATGTAATTTCATTGATTTATTTAAATTATATGCTATTTAACTTGTACCTTAATTAAATATGTTGTTGCAGCAGCAACACCTTATTAATAAATGCAGGAATTGTTAGTGAGAGTTCCTCAGGTGTAGCTTAATGGGTTTTTCACTGTAACATTACAAGTGAATCTACCCAATCAGGTAGTCTTAGCAGAATGACTTCACATTACCAAGTGAATCTACCCAATCAGGTAGTCTTAGCAGAATGACTTCACATTACCAAGTGAATCTACCCAATCAGGTAGTCTTAACAGAATGACTTCACATTACCAAGTGAATCTACCCAATCAGGTAGTCTTAGCAGAATGACTTCACATTACCAAGTGAATCTACCCAATCAGGTAGTCTTAGCAGAATGACTTCACATTACCAAGTGAATCTACCCAATCAGGTAGTCTTAGCAGAATGACTTCACATTACCAAGTGAATCTACCCAATCAGGTAGTCTTAGCAGAATGACTTCACATTACCAAGTGAATCTACCCAATCAGGTAGTCTTAGCAGAATGACTTCACATTACCAAGTGAATCTACCCAATCAGGTAGTCTTAGCAGAATGACTTCACATTACCAAGTGAATCTACCCAATCAGGTAGTCTTAGCAGAATGACTTCACATTACCAAGTGAATCTACCCAATCAGGTAGTCTTAGCAGAATGACTTCACATTACCAAGTGAATCTACCCAATCAGGTAGTCTTAGCAGAATGACTTCACATTACCAAGTGAATCTACCCAATCAGGTAGTCTTAGCAGAATTAGCAATTAGGTTCTATATCAGCAACATGTTTAGCCCATTTCCAATGCAGTTTAGGAAAAAGACAGTCCAAATGCAGATTTTTACACCTCATAAGCAGCTAAACTTTACTAATGTGTATGCATTTCCATAATGCATTACCTTGCAGCATGGCATTAGAACTAGGACATAATTAAGCCATCTATTCTTGTAGATGTAGTCGATTGTCAGTGTGCTTTTCGGTATTGCTTTGAAGCAATATGTGGATCGTATGGGTATAGCAGATGCTATTGTACGCTTCTATCTGTTTTCTGTGCTTGATGTAAATGAAAAGTGCTTGAAGTGTGTGTGTGTGTGTGTGTGTGTGTGTGTGTGTGTGTGTGTGTGTGTGTGTGTGTGTGTGTGTGTGTGTGTGTGTGTGTGTGTGTGCGTGCGTGCGTGCGTGCGTGCGTGCGTGCGTGCGTGCGTGCGTGCGTGCGTGTGTGTGTTTCTGTGCTGTGGTGACAGTATAGTGTTGTTCTGATGTTTAAGTTATAAAATGGGCTCTGTAGGCTTTAATATGCTAAGTTGTTGCATAAAATGCCATGATGTGTTTTTTGAGTAATGATATATTGAAGAGAAGGATTTTGATCTTTTTTCTTTTTAATCCCAACCAGCAATGCACTCTATTGCGCTGCACAACAAATATGTTTATCATGTGCGTCTTTGTATTCAGATCTAGTACTATCTAAAAGTTCTGTTAACAATGCTGTGTTTGCTGACTGTCTTTTGTTAGACAAGGCCTCTCTCTGTCCTTTTCTTCTGTGAGTTAACTTTTCATTCTTTCAATTTGTTTAAAACAGGAGCCATTTTTAGCTTCCAGAATCTTAAATAAAGCCAACATTCTCGCTGACTCATTCCATAATCAGACTGGGATCTGGTGCATATCTGGACGTAGATCAGCTACTACATAAAAAAAACAGACAGGTGCATTAAACGAGCAGGAAACCGCCTACCTTCACTAGTCTGAGAAGTAAATGGAAAGACGTGACTAGACTGCCGATAATGTCTCATTGTGATTTGTTGTTACACACATTTAGCAGAAACATGTCACAAACATGACACAACGTATGCCATGTCACAAAGTAGGATGCAACATTGTGCACATCTTAATCAATTTAAAAAGGGGCAGAGGGTGAATTAGTTAATTTGATGAAAGTAGTTCCACAGTCCTTCCACAAGGTCAAACGAAAGTAGTTTCGCAGTCCTTCCACAAGGTCAAACGAAAGTAGTTCCGCAGTCCTTCCACAAGGTGAAACGAAAGTCGTTTCGCAGTCCTTCCACAAGGTCAAACGAAAGTAGTTTTGCAGTCCTTCCACAAAGTCAGCGAACATAGTTCCGCAGTCCTTCCACAAGGTGAAACGAAAGTAGTTCCGCAGTCCTTCCACAAGGTCAAACGAAAGTAGTTCCGCAGTCCTTCCACAAAGTCAGTGAAAGTAGTTCCGCAGTCCTTCCACAAGGTGAAACGAAAGTAGTTCCGCAGTCCTTCCACAAGGTGAAACGAAAGTCGTTTCGCAGTCCTTCCACAAGGTGAAACGAAAGTCGTTTCGCAGTCCTTCCTCAAGGTCAAACGAAAGTAGTTCCGCAGTCCTTCCACAAGGTCAGTGATAAAGAATTGGCCTTTACAGCAATGGCCTTAGTATTCCCTTTCTAGATACTCCGGTGTCCAGGAGAGGAGAGGTGCTGAATGCTGCTTTCCTCAGACAAACACAGAGGTCTGTTCTATTCTGCATACTAGCACCACCATTCCCTTAAGATGACCCAGAGTGACACGGATCAATTGCCTACTAGAAAGTCAATAGAACACTGTTTCTAACTTTGTAGCATCGGCAAATACCAGTTCCAACATCCTTCTACTACCTACCCAGTCAACACCAGAGCATTCAAATCATCATTGAGTATTTGAAGGAGGGCTCTCCTGTCAATCACCCTCGATTTGATTGTACTGGATGTTCATTGCCTCCAATGACACTGCGGTACTAAATCAGGATGGGAATATAGAAGTTTTCTCTTCACTTTGTGACAATCATAATGAGTCTGGAGCATACCAGCGGTACAACTGTACAGATATAGACAACGTAACAATGTATAAATCAAATCAAATGTTATTGATCGCATACACATGTTTAGAATATGTTATTGCCGGTGTAGCGAAATGCTTGTGTTCCTAGCTCCAACAGTGCAGTAGTATCTAACAATACACAACAATACACACAAATCTAAAAGTAAAGAATGGAACTAAGAAATATAGAAATATTAGGATGAGCAATGTCGGAGTCCGGAGTATAAATATATACAGTACCAGTCAAAAGTTTGGACACACCTACTCATTCAAGGGTTTTTCTTTATTTTTTACTATTTTCTACATTGTAGAATAATAGTGAAGACATCAACACTATGAAATGACACATATGAAATCATGTAGTAACCAAAAAAGTATTAAACAAATCAAAATATATTTTATATTTTATATTCTTCAAAGTAGCCACCCTTTGCCTTGATGACAGCTTTGCACACTCTTGGCATTTTCTCAAACAGCTTCATGAGGTAGTCACCTGGAATGCATTTCAATTAACAGGTGTGCCTTCTTAAAAGTTAATTTGTGGAATTTCTTTCCTTCTTAATTCGTTTGAGCCAATCAGTTGTGTTGTGACAAGGTAGGGGTGGTATACAGAAGATAGCCCTATTTGGTAAAAGACCAAGTCCATATTATGGCAAGAACAGCTCAAATAAGCAAAGAGAAATGACAGTCCATCTGGCGCTAATTTAACAAAGATTCAGAGCAAACAATGGTTACAAACAAAGAACAAGATGTTCTAATGTATGTTAGTATCCTAAGGCTGACTGTGACGTCCCTCCTCACCAAGAGAAGACAGCATAATGAGTCAGGGCAGCTCCGTAGATCACATCTTCGCTGCCTTTGACGTTTGTTATGTTGGAACATCAGATCACAAACATCTAGCCACCACTCATTTAGCTTCCAGTTAACCGATTCTCCGCACAGCACTAGACATAAAAATACTTAGCTTCCAGTTAACCAATTCATAAAAAGACATATCAGAAAGACAAAGAAATGGTCTTTCCTCTGCTCCCAATGCTTTAAACACACTCACAACGCACCCCCCCCCCTTCACACCTCTTCCCCCCCTTCACACCTCTCCCCCCCACCTCCTATGGGTTTAACCGGTTCAGGTTCCCTTGACAACAACATCTAAGAGATCTCTTGGAGTCATGCCCAGGTGGCGCAATTAGCTGAAGTTTTTCCATTACATCATTTCTGGATTACCCCTTGAGCACTTGTAAACAAAGTTGCAATGTGCTTTGCACAGGATAGCAAGCAAAAAGGTACAAAGTGATATGCTGGAAAACGTTAGCCTCCTCCACCTTCGACGCAAAGAGAGAGGCTTGGGAGGACGAATGTGGCCAAAATCCCTCATGTTTCAGTTTGAGCCAGGACAGTAAACCTATAATTGGCCTTTCCACTGTTACCTGTTAGCGTCCCAAGACTCTGTACACCACAGATAATTGGATGGATTGCCTGTCCCTAATAACCGAAGGATGATTAGCAGGGAAGATGTGGAGGTCTCTATCATGTTATGAAAAAGGGGTTAACCAAGATCATTATTTCGAGTTATTCCTTTGGCAATTACAGTAAGTGCTTTGCAGACCCCGCGCAAGGATGGTTTATTAACTGTTCAATTCAAATAGCACAAGGATGGTTTATTAACTGTTCAATTCAAATAGCACAAGGATGGTTTATTAACTGTTCAATTCTAATAGCGCAAGGATGGTTTATTAACTGTTCAATTCAAATAGCACAAGGATGGTTTATTAACTGTTCAATTCTAATAGCACAAGGATGGTTTATTAACTGTTCAATTCAAATAGCACAAGGATGGTTTATTAACTGTTCAATTCAAATAGCACAAGGATGGTTTATTAACTGTTCAATTCTAATAGCGCAAGGATGGTTTATTAACTGTTCAATTCAAATAGCACAAGGTCTTCTATCAACAGTGCATCAGACATCCATGACCTCGACCTTACTGTCTTACAGTATAGGGCCACGTTCAATTAAATCAGCATTTCAACACTATTGTTCCCTCCAAGCTCGACATCAAGCTCAGAGCCCTTGGTCTGGACACCACCCTCTGCAACTGGATCCTGGACTTTCTGTCAGGCAGACCACAGGCTGTGAGGATTGGCAACAACACCTCCTCCACACTGACTCTTAACACAGGGGCCCTCCAGGGGGTGTGTCCTCAGCCCTCTGCTGTACTCCCTGTTCACTTACGACTATGAGGCTTTGCACGACACCAACGCCATCATCAAGTTTGCTGACAACACCATGGTTGTAGGCCTGATGACCAACAACGATGAGTCAGCCTATAGGGAGGAGGTAAGTGAACTGGCATTGTGGTGCCAGTACAACAACCTCTCCCTCAACATCAGCCGAACACAGGAGTTGATTGTTGACTTCAGAAGGCAGAGGAGGGAACATGCCCCGATCCACATCAACGGGAGTCAGCACCTTTAAGTTCTTTGGCGTCTACATCACTGAAGACTTGTCATGGACCAACAACACCGCCACTCTTGTGAAGAGGGCGCAACAGCATCTCGACTTCCTAAAGAGGCTGAAGGAATTCGGCATGTTACCCCGGGTCCTCTCCAAATACTACCGCTGCACCATAGAGAGCGTCCTGACCGGTTGCATCACGGCCTGGTATGGGAATTGCTCCGTCCACGACCGCAAGGTCCTCCAGTGGGTGGTGAAGACGGCCCAGTACATCACTGGGACCGTGCTCCCACCCATCCAGGACATCTACCCGAACCGGTGTCTGAGGAAGGCCCGCAGCATCATCAAGGACCCCACACACCCCAGCCACCAGCTGTTCTCTCCCCTTCCCGCCGGGCAGATGGTATCGGAGCATGAGGTCTGATACCAACAGACAATTTCTATCTACAAACCATCATTCTGCTGAACACTTGCACTTGGTCCTCTGTAGCTCAGCTGGTAGAGCACGGCGCTTGTAACGCCAAGGCACCAATTTGTAAGTCGCTCTGGATAAGAGCGTCTGCTAAATGACGTAAATGTAAAATGTAAATGTAGTGGGTTCAATCCCTGGGACCACTCACACACAAAAAAAAAAAATATGCACGCATGACTGTAAGTCGCTTTGGATAAAAGCGTCTGCAAAATGGCATATTATTATTATTATTATTATATTACTTGAACTGGACTGACCTCCTTCTCTGATTCTCCGCACATGCACTCACGCACGCACACACGCACACAGACATACACACATCCGAACATCACAACTGCTGCTACCAGACTCTTATTATGATTGTTAAATACTGCACAGTTTAAACACTTGCCCCCCCAATCCCCCCTTCCTCAAAACACGTGTTAATATTGCGCTATAAATTGTGCCTTCCTGTATTATAATTATGATAAAATGTTTATTCTATTCTACTGAGCCATTTACTTTATGTTCCTATTCTTATATTTTATTATCTGTTATTATTGTTGCATTGTCCAGAAGGAATCTGCAAGTAAGCATTTCATTGGGGGATGTATACCAGTGGAGGCTGCTGAGGGGAGGACGGCTCATAATAACGGCTGGAACAGAGTGTGATGGCCGGAATGGAGTGAATGGAATGATGTGTTTGATGCCATTCCATTCACTCCATTCCAGCCATTATTATGAGCCGTCCTCCCCTCAGCAGCCTCCACTGCTCTATACAATGTGTATCCCGTACATATGAGAGATCAAACTTGAAGCTAAATATGGAAAACTAAAATACCTAACCAGGTTTTCCTGGATACAAGTTTCAAGTTTTAATGTCATGTGCACAAGTACAGTGAAATGCCTTTCTTGCAAGCTCCAAACCCAACAATGCAGTAATCAATATCAATGTAGCACTAAAAATAAGGTAGAACAAAAACACAAAATAAATAGAAATGAGAAATAAGAAATAAAATAAGAAATAAGATGCGTAAGAAAGCATGTTCTAGAATCAATAAGTGTAACAATGTACGCTGGGAGTCGGGAAGCAAGTACAGGGAGTGCATTTAATGATAAATAAAACATGGAACAAAACAAGAGTAGCGTACAGGCAGGAACAGAGTAACAGGATCAATAATGCCTGGGGAAGGAGCCAAAGGGAGTGAAATATATAGGGGAGGTAATCAGGAAGGTGATGGAGTCCAGGTGAGTCTCATGAGGCGCTGGTGCGCGTAACGATGGTGACAGGTGTGCATAATAAAGAGCAGCCTGGTGACCTAGAGGCCAGAGGGGGAGTATACGTGACAATAAGAATTAAAATACGTAAGAAAGCATGTTCTAGAATCAATAAGAAATAAGACACGTAAGAAAGCATGTTCTAGAATCAATACGAAATAAGACACGTAAGAAAGCATGTTCTAGAATCAATAAGAAATAAGACACGTAAGAAAGCATGTTCTAGAATCAATAAGAAATAAGATACGTAAGAAAGCATGTTCTAGAATCAATAAGAAATAAGATACATAAGAAAGCATGTTCTAGAATCAATAAGAAATAAGATACATAAGAAAGCATGTTCTAGAATCAATAAGAAATAAGATACGTAAGAAAGCATGTTCTAGAATCAATAAGAAATAAGACACGTAAGAAAGCATGTTCTAGAATCAATAAGAAATAAGACACGTAAGAAAGCATGTTCTAGAATCAATAAGAAATAAGATACATAAGAAAGAATGTTCTAGAATCAATAAGAAATAAGATACGTAAGAAAGAATGTTCTAGAATCAATAAGAAATAAGATATGTAAGAAAGCATGTTCTAGAATCAATAAGAAATAAGATAAATAAGAAAGCATGTTCTAGAATCAATAAGAAATAAGATACATAAGAAAGCATGTTCTAGAATCAATAAGAAATAAGATACATAAGAAAGCATGTTCTAGAATCAATAAGAACTAAGATACGTAAGAAAGCATGTTCTAGAATCAATAAGAAATAAGATACATAAGAAAGAATGTTCTAGAATCAATAAGAAATAAGATACGTAAGAAAGCATGTTCTAGAATCAATAAGAAAAAGATACGTAAAGAAAGCATGTTCTAGAATCAATAAGAAATAAGATACATAAGAAAGAATGTTCTAGAATCAATAAGAAATAAGATACGTAAGAAAGCATGTTCTAGAATCAATAAGAAAAAGATACGTAAGAAAGCATGTTCTAGAATCAATAAGAAATAAGATACATAAGAAAGAATGTTCTAGAATCAATAAGAAATAAGATACGTAAGAAAGCATGTTCTAGAATCAATAAGAAATAAGATACGTAAGAAAGAATGTTCTAGAATCAATAAGAAAAAGATACGTAAAGAAAGCATGTTCTAGAATCAATAAGAAATAAGATACATAAGCAAGAATGTTCTAGAATCAATAAGAAATAAGATACGTAAGAAAGCATGTTCTAGAATCAATAAGAAAAAGATACGTAAAGAAAGCATGTTCTAGAATCAATAAGAAATAAGTTACATAAGAAAGAATGTTCTAGAATCAATAAGAAATAAGATACATAAGAAAGCATGTTCTAGAATCAATAAGAAAAAGATATGTAAGAAAGCATGTTCTAGAATCAATAAGAAATAAGATACGTAAGAAAGCATGTTCTAGAATCAATAAGAAAAAGATACATAAAGAAAGCATGTTCTAGAATCA
The DNA here is from genome assembly GCF_020615455.1 of Coregonus clupeaformis. Classification (NCBI taxonomy): domain Eukaryota; kingdom Metazoa; phylum Chordata; class Actinopteri; order Salmoniformes; family Salmonidae; genus Coregonus; species Coregonus clupeaformis. Next base: position 20,934,004 of record NC_059202.1, read on the forward strand.
ATAAGAAATAAGATACATAAGAAAGAATGTTCTAGAATCAATAAGAAATAAGATACGTAAGAAAGAATGTTCTAGAATCAATAAGAAATAAGATACGTAAGAAAGCATGTTCTAGAATCAATAAGAAATAAGATACGTAAGAAAGCATGTTCTAGAATCAATAAGAAAAAGATACATAAAGAAAGCATGTTCTAGAATCAATAAGAAATAAGATACATAAGAAAGAATGTTCTAGAATCAATAAGAAATAAGATACGTAAGAAAGCATGTTCTAGAATCAATAAGAAATAAGACACGTAAGAAAGCATGTTCTAGAATCAATAAGAAAAAGATACGTAAGAAAGCATGTTCTAGAATCAATAAGAAATGTAGATTATTTTTGTTTCACTGTGTGAATGTGTCCAAAATGTGCATGTGTGACGTGCAAGAAAACCGCTTCATACTTATCCTGGAAAATTTCTGCTTTCATTCAATACGGCTCTTAGTGATGTCAAGTATTTCTCTCTTTATGTAAATAAATAGGTCATTTAGCAGACGCTCTTATCCAGAGCGACTTACAGGAGCAATTTAGGGTTAAGTGCCTTGCTCAAGGGCACATCGACAGATTTTTCACCTGGTCGGCTCGGGGATTAGAACCAGCGACCTTTCGGTTACTGGCACAACGCTCTTACCCACTAAGCTACCTGCCGCCCTACATGTCTCAATAGGCTACTTACTTAATCCATAAAACTAAGCACAATATAATTCAGTAGTGTGAGGGAGACCCCATATCCAATTAGTTCATCATTGGTATGTTATCTCATCAATTCAAATGTCAGGGAATTTAATTGCGAAACCCCTCTTGTGTGAAAACTGACCTTAAATCACACTAATCTGTCAAGGGAAAGGAGGGGTTAGGATTCCCGATAAGAGCTACAGTTAGTGATGATTCACCTCACGAAGCACGCTCGTCTACGGACAAGGTTTAGGCCTACATCCTGGCACCGCAATTTGTCTTATTTGATGCTAAAAAAGATGGGAGGTTTTCAAGGAAGGCTATCTTTATGGGCGATCGTCACATGCACGTCATGGCGTTTCACGAGCCGTCTCTCCATAATGCATCACTCTCGTCGGCAGATGTCCTCTGCAAACATTACGCAAATGTGACGGAAATAAATTGTTATTCACCGACAGATGTTCCCCACCGATCACCATCGGCAAAGTTGAAAGTGCTGTCAAAAGTTACACAGGCACATGCATCCATGAATGGAATTTATACTTTGAAAGGATTTAATTTGCCATTGGCCTTTATATTCCGGGTCTCGAGGGGCGTCCTACAATGTGTGCACAGTGTATTTACATGTGCCGCTAGCCTTCACCTGACTGTGTGAGTGACATCTACAAGGAAGTCCCAGGGTCCCTGAATCACAGATGAACACATCTATCTAATAGCTTCCATCATGGACACCCTACACTCTAAAAAGAAAAGGTTCCTGGAGTATCCTTTAGGGGTTCTTCACATTGAAACTGTGTGGGGAACCCCTTTTAATGGATCCTCAAATAACCATTTTGGGTTCATTTTTTAACTACCCCCCCCCTCCCCTTTTATTATTATTTATTTGTATTATTATGTATTATTATTAATAATAATAATAATAATAATAATAATAATAATAATATGCATAACTACATCAACAACAATAACACAATATTTTAGTTGTCAGTGTTTATTATGATTTTAGTGGCAAAGCAGAATTAAAAAATCTAAATATGAGGTAAACTCCCAGCAGAGCCCCAAGTCCTATGGGTATATCCTCTGGTGTGTTGATGTTAATGTGTTGATGTTCTCAGTATCCATAGCCAGAATGATTTTGCAGTGCATGGTGATGGAACAGGTTTCCTGTTATATTCTTCAGAGGAAGGGTGAAGTCTGTGAATCCAAAAACGTGTAATTACACAGATGATTAACAAAACATGCACAGGACAGTATTCATACCTTAGTTTTTGTGTTAAATGTGAATGAAAGAAACTGTTTTGATAATGGTTTTCATACACATACCTTGTCCATAATGTAGAGGCTTATGGGATATTAATTGAAGAGGTAAGGGAGGAGGATGGTACATGTGATCTGCATAACATACCAATACCAATTTACATACCTTTGTATGCCTCCTTGTCTGTATACCTACAGACACAGACACGAAAGTGAGCAGTTCAGTCATCTGCACCCAATACAGCTAGCCTTCAACATATTCTTATAGCCTACATATTCTTACCTCTTTGTTGATTGATATCCATTGAATTGTGTCCATTTTCTGTTTTAGAAAGATTTGCACAATGATGAAAGATAGATGGTATCATCATAAAACAATATCAATTTAGATCATACAAGGGACAAACCTTAACTTAAATTGAGGAGATCTTTAAATTTTTCAGTTAAGTGCCTTCACCTGCTGTCCTTTCAAATTCAAATCCAAATGTTTCAGTTGGGCAGTTAGGTTCCTGCAAGAATCCCCACCAACTAAGGAGGTTCCTCGATGAACCCCACCTCCTATGGGGTTCCTGGAAGAACCTTTTGGGGGGCATTTTCAGTGCCAAGAACCCTAAGGTTCTTCGAAGAACTTTGACAACACGTGTCAAACGTAATTTATGAATTAAGGTTAGGAACTCAACTCACCTGGTTTTCTAGGTCTTAATTGAAAGGAAAAACCAAAAAACCAGCAGACACTAAGCCCTCCATGGAATGAGTTTGACGACCCTGCCCTAGGACCACCCTGTAGATGTCACTCACAGGGTCAGGTGAAGGCTAGCAGCCCATGTAGAGTAGGGTACTGTATGTTTGGACTTGTGTGCTTGTGTGTGGTGGTCTGACCAACAATAATGACAATGGTATGCAATAGAGAATCAGTGAGGGTGCTACAGGTGCTGGTTGTGAATGAAATGTGAAGAGACTGCATCTCTCTTCTCTCTTCGATGACCACGGAACAAACTATGATCGAATGTACAATACCAAAGAGAGGGATGAAATGCATGGCATTTTGAAATCTGTGTAACAGTATGTTTGCGATTACTTGTGAAATTACTTGGCTAGCATTCGCCAACACTAAGATTAATGTTTGAAATTTGAAAGGTTTCCACTTGATTACATCAGGAGCTGACTGGTGTCATAACAATAATCTAACTCTAGCATGGCCTGAGGTAGCACTCATTCACCCAACATTGTTATATTACAGGAATGGCAACCTGATATACCACGGCTGTCAGCCAATCAGCATTCACGGCTCGAACCACCCAGTTTATAATGATGAATAAGTAATAAACAGAGCAGTTTGTTATTCTGTGTCCTGCACATCTAGGATGGCCCTGCAGGGCTTCTCTCAGTGCTTCTCTGAGCCATTGGTTGTCATTACCCAGATGGGGTCTGTCCCCTTAATAATTCCCATTAATGTCAGCAATCTTTCTATATTTTTTGCTAAAAGTGAGGCGCCTTTTTAATTGAATACAGTGAAGATCATCTAATTAAGTGGCAGGGGCTCCGAAATGATTCGCATTTCTCATTAAGGGCCCATATTTTGCTGGCAATTATACCGCAGGAAGTTACGCTTTGAGGTTTTGGAGGGTGAAATAGAGTGAGACATCCAATTCCTTTATAAAACAATCGATCATGAATCCTGGCTGGAGGTGCCTCCTTGGTTATTACAGATCCAGCATCGTTGAACTCAAATGGTTCTCCCCAAGCAAATATAAAATGTAAACGCATTCACATGGACACTTTTCATAACCGTAACCATCATTGGATAATGTCCAAATTGACTAAAAGGTTGTCTTTTTTTTTCTTCAATTTGCCTTGAATGGCTAATAAAACAACCAACTCATTAATGTTCAGTTCAACCACACCAGAAAATACCGTTGCGGGAACATCTGTCATTGTTAGAGCCACACTTTGAGCGCATACAGACGGATCATGAAGCCGCGGGGCAGCACCTTTCATATCAAGCGTATGGCAGGCTGTGTGCAACCTTGTGGCTAGTAATACATATTTTAGTGCCATCATTAAGATTCTCACATCCTATTAGCTCTCCCGGATACATTGGAATAGAAATTGTCAAGATGTCACACAGGGGAGGGGACATTGAGAGGAAACTTCTTCAAAGGGAATCTTTCTGGATCCACAGGCTCAACACACTGTCCTCTTGGCCTTAACGAGGAGTTCGACTTAAAGCCGGTTTTATAGTTCCAAAATGTCCAAACTATTGTGTTTGTCTGTCATATAATTTATATATATACACTGCTCAAAAAAATAAAGGGAACACTAAAATAACACATCCTAGATCTGAATGAATGAAATAATCTTATTAAATACTTTTTTCTTTACATAGTTGAATGTGCTGACAACAAAATCACACAAAAAATTATCAATGTAAATCAAATGTATCAACCCATGGAGGTCTGGATTTGGAGTCACCCTCAAAATTAAAGTGGAAAACCACACTACAGGCTGATCCAACTTTGATGTAATGTCCTTAAAACAAGTCAAAATGAGGCTCAGTAGTGTGTGTGGCCTCCACGTGCCTGTATGACCTCCCTACAACGCCTGGGCATGCTCCTGATGAGGTGGCGGAAGGTCTCCTGAGGGATCTCCTCCCAGACCTGGACTAAAGCATCCGCCAACTCCTGGACAGTCTGTGGTGCAACATGGCGTTGGTGGATGGAGCGAGACATGATGTCCCAGATGTGCTCAATTGGATTCAGGTCTGGGGAACGGGCGGGCCAGTCCATAGCATCAATGCCTTCCTCTTGCAGGAACTGCTGACACACTCCAGCCACATGAGGTCTAGCATTGTCTTGCATTAGGAGGAACCCAGGGCCAACCGCACCAGCATATGGTCTCACAAGGGGTCTGAGGATCTCATCTCGGTACCTAATGGCAGTCAGGCTACCTCTGGCGAGCACATGGAGGGCTGTGCGGCCCCCCAAAGAAATGCCACCCCACACCATGACTGACCCACCGCCAAACCGGTCATGCTGGAGGATGTAGCAGGCAGCAGAACGTTCTCCACGGCGTCTTCAGACTCTGTCACATCTGTCACGTGCTCAGTGTGAACCTGCTTTCATCTGTGAAGAGCACAGGGCACCAGTGGCGAATTTGCCAATCTTGGTGTTCTCTGGCAAATGCCAAACGTCCTGCACGGTGTTGGGCTGTAAGCACAACCCCCACCTGTGGACGTCGGGCCCTCATACCACCCTCATGGAGTCTGTTTCTGACCGTTTGAGCAGACACATGCACATTTGTGGCCTGCTGGAGGTCATTTCGCAGGGCTCTGGCAGTGCTCCTCCTGCTCCTCTTTGCACAAAGGCGGAGGTAGCAGTCCTGCTGCTGGTTTGTTGCCCTCCTACGGCCTCCTCCACGTCTCCTGATGTACTGGCCTGTCTCCTGGTAGCGCCTCCATGCTCTGGACACTACGCTGACAGACACAGCAAACCTTCTTGCCACAGCTCGCATTGATGTGCCATCCTGGATGAGCTGCACTACCTGAGCCACTTGTGTGGGTTGTAGACTCCGTCTCATGCTACCACTAGAGTGAAAGCACCGCCAGCATTCAAAAGTGACCAAAACATCAGCCAGGAAGCATAGGAACTGAGAAGTGGTCTGTGGTCACCATCTGCAAAACCAGTCCTTTATTGGGGGTGTCTTGCTAATTGCCTATAATTTCCACCTGTTGTCTATTCCATTTGCACAACAACATGTGAAATTTATTGTCAATCAGTGTTGCTTCCTAAGTGGACAGTTTGATTTCACAGAAGTGTGATTGACTTGGAGTTACATTGTGTTGTTTAAGTGTTCCCTTTATTTTTTTGAGCAGTGTATATATATATATTGGGCACACCTACTCATTCAAGGGTTTTTCTTTATTTTTACTATTTTCTACATTGTAGAATATTAGTGAAGACATCAAAACTATGAAATAACACATATGGAATCATGTACTAACCAGAAAAGTGTTAAACAAATCAAAATAAATAGCCACCCTTTGCCTTGATGACAGCTTTGCACACTCTTGGCATTCTTTCCAACTGTCTTGAAGGAGTTCCCACATATGCTGAGCACTTATTGTCTGCTTTTCCTTCAATCTGCGGTCCAACTCATCCCAAACCATCTCAATTGTGACCATCTCAGGTCGGGGGATTGTGGAGGCCAAGTCATCTGATGCAGCACTCCATCACTCTCCTTCTTTATAAAATATCCCTTACACAGTCTGGAGGTGTGTTGGGTCATTGTCCTGTTAAAAAACAAATGATAGTCCCACTAAGCCCAAACCAGATGGGATGCTGTATCGCTGCAGAAGGTGGAGTGTGGAGTGTGGACCTCAGTTCATCTTTCAATCACCCACGTGGGTATATGCTCCTAAAAACCAATGAGGAGATGGGACAGGTGGGACTTGCTGCGCGTCAAGCATCAAAAATAGAACCAAGTTCTATTTTAGCGCCTGGCTACGCAGACGCTTGTTGACGCAAGCAGTTTGGATGAAATTATTGAATAACATGTATGTGTACATTTATTTTGCAACACTCGTGCACGCAACGCGGGCAGTGTGGTCAGCAAGTAAGGGGAAAAACAGAACACCCATGAACTAGTGGGGGATAGGTGGGTCACGTCAGGTCATGTCATCACTTTGTTTGAATTACATGATACACTGTTTGAAATGGCCAACACAGTGACACATCACTACATGTTATCAGAACGTCTGGGGCACGTTGACATTTCCAGGAAAAGGGTCAAAAGGGCATGTTGTGTGTGATTTTTAAGCAGTGTCGTCTGCTTGCACTTGCAGCTGGTGAGTGAGCAACAAGAGAGCCGCCCCCTGCTCAGCCCCTCCATCGACGACTTTCTCTGTGAGACCAAGTGCCATGGAGCTGCCCGCCCAGTGACTTCAAACACAGCAGGTACCTCCACTGACCTCCCTCTCCTCTCTGTCTACCCAGCCTGCTGTAGTAACCCCTTCATGCATTGGCCATTGACGTTTTCATAACACTATGACCTATTTCAGACAGAAGACAGGGTATATTACCTGTAATAATAATCATAAGTTAATGTGAATATGACCCCCTTTCAAACAGACCCTTATTTACCACCTTCTTGCAGGTATACCCCCTTTTATACATATCAGTTTGAACCTGACATTTGGGAGGGGTGGGGGGTTTTGTTTAACCATGGGGGGGGCTGTTTGATACTAAAATAAGGGAGCTGTTAAACAATGGAACTGTTAATGAATTTACCTGGATAAAAACAGAGATCCATTTTCACAGACCCCATATCTGTTTTTTGATTACAGGGTCTGTGAAATCATGACTAGTTCTTGAGTTGGGTTTCAATATACCATGTTTTAATATACCATGTTTTAAATATACCATGAAGGCGGTATGGTAAAAAATTGGGATTTTTTTGTCTGTATGTGAAAGGGGTATGTGTAACACTATGTAAGTTGACTGAAGTTAATGTAATAGAGGGCTGCTTTAACACTCCGGTTACATCAGGGGGATTGTATTATTGTGTCACGGTGGTCATCAATATTTAATACACTCAATGCATAATGCAAAGTTATGACAACATACCGCAGCAATGTTGCATGATAGCCGTATGGACACAGTCACAGCGTGGAAGGCGAATGAAGCGCATGTACCGGATTACCAATTACGTTTTTACTACATTATTAACAAGACCTAAACAACAACGTCAATAGTAGTTCATAGATTAACCTTGTCCTGGCTACCGTCAGTAGCTACTGTTTGATCAAATAGGTAAAAGGTCACTACTCATTTTCAGTCTCAGCGTCTTGCCAGAGATGTTTTAACTACACAGACACGACCAGTTTAATTCTGTTATTAGTGTGTCGAGTAAAGTACTGTAACTAAAAGCACAGAGCACGCCAGAAGTTAAAGGTGGTCTGATGCCCTGCTGTGTCTTCACACTGAGTAGATTGGGATGATTCAAAATGACAGTCATTTAGACGTTAGGTCCCCAACTGAAGGTCAGTGGCTCCGTAGAGAGCGAGGATAGGAAAGAACAGTGACTCACTTCTCAGTAATCTCCACAGGTTGAGCTGTCCCGATACAAAAGACTAACACAAAGCTCAGCTCTTGACAATACCAATGGACAATTTTATCTCCAATAGGCTAGGGGGGGTGGACGATCTTGTAAAAGATCCAATGAGACGTCATTGTTCTCTGTTGAGTATCGGCAAACGTAAATGATGTAAATAGTGTCATGTTTTTCACTTGTATTTTAACTTGAATGTTTTATTGTCTATTTATCAATGCAATATCCATGTACTGTATTTCAGTGTTTATGACTGCCATGTGGATATTACAAAAAATAAAAAAAGATTTACACAATCCTGAGTTTACCTGACCACAATAAACTGCAATAAGGAACTTTATAACTCTCAAATATTATATGTTCAGATATAATGTACACGTATCTTCCCTAAAAGTGAACTGACAACAACATCCAACAAAGCATTTCAAGAATTGAAATAGAAACCTTTAACATGGCCATGACAATGCGGACTCAATCAATTAAATGACTCAATAGCGATGCTCAGAACACTATGATAGAAACAAATCAAATCAAAGATCAAATGTTATTTGCCACATGCGCAGGTGTAGACCTTACAGTGAAATGCTTACCTACAAGCCCTTAACCAACTGCAGTTTTAAGAAAAATAAGTGTTAAGTAAAACATTGATAAGTAAAAAATAAAAATAACAAATAATTAAAGAGCAGCAATAAAATAAAATAACAGTAGGGAGGCTATATACAGGGGGGTACTGGTACAGAGTCTATGTGCGGGGGCACCGGTTAGTCGAGGTAATTGAGGTAATATGTACATGTGGGTAGAGTTAAAGTGACTATGCATAGATAATAAACAGAGATACTATCCTTCGTATACATACACAATACACATCAAATGTGCTTTCAGCTGGCAACCTCATCATCTCAACTAGACTTAAGGTCACCAAAACTGTTTATCCATATTGGTTTCTTTCAGCACATGGCTTTTCTCCTGACAGAGATAACACTTCAGGCGACGTCTCCATCTCCCACAAGTGTTTCCTCTGATTTCTAATTGCATTCATCATTTGAGGAGCACAGAGATATCAAGGAGCGGCACACATTCTAATTACCTACAGATTACATTCAGAGGAGCGTCCCCCCGTTCGTTTGTCATAAAACAACAGTGTGTTATTTACTGAGAGATGTGTGCACACACACGAAGGCTGATCATGTCTATCATATGTCGAGGGAAATCACAACCATGTAATGCTACCTCTTATGACTGTATTAAGATAGTGTTTTACACTCCCTCACACTTTTACATTAACAAACTAGCTTTAACAAATGCAAAAAAAAACACAGTTTAATACACAAAATTGTGCATTACTAAAGGAACTACGTGGACATTATTAAGTGTTCTTCACACACTGCAATACAGCTATTAGCACACCATGACAATAAACCAGACCTTATTTGTTTTAATTTGTTAAATGTATCTGCATAGTCTCTTTTCCTAAAACTCTACATGTTTAATATACTCACAATATAAATTAATTAACTCCAATAAGTTAATTAAGCTATTTACGTTTTAGTCATTTAGCAGACGCTCTTATCCAGAGCGACTAGGGTTAAGTGCCTTGCTCAAGGCCACATAGACTGATTTTTCACCTAGTCGGCTAAGGGATTCGAACCAGCGCCACTTTCGGTTACTGACCCAACGCTCTTAACCGCTAGGCTACCTGCCGCCACTGTTCTTTCCTTTATCGAAATTAAACCTGACTATGAGGACATCATTATTAAGGCAGGAAGGGCTTTTTCATTCTCATACTATAGGCTGTGAGCGGTTAAAATGAACATTAACCTAAAAAAGGACAGAAAAGCCTTTATCACTGAAAAAGGGTCCCTGTCCTTACCGGTCTGATGGTCTGGGATTAAATTGCTTAATTTACCAAACAGAAAAGCTCCGCCAGTGAACAGCTGCCTTAGCTGTCCATAGCCTGGCCATCAAAGTATACTTAGATCTTCAGTGAGGTTGAGAAACTCCTAACCAGGGGGCAACTGATGGAAATAATACTCTTGACGGCTAAATGGCCGGCTTAACTCAATGATGTGCCGAGAAATGTGAAGTAAAACAGTGACTGATTGTTTTCCAGAGTTGCAAAAAAAAAATGTATGTCAATTAACAATGACGTGAAAATTTATAGCTCGTAATGAATCCCTCCTTGAGTCACTAATTTCGGAGTCACAAGTCTGTTGAGGAATGTTCATTAGGTTTGTCATGACAGCTTTAAGGAAGATGCGTCTCTCTGTAAAGCAAAGATTTGAACTGATCTACCAAGAAGCTAAACTATACTGAACAAAAATATAAACGCAACATGCAACAATTTCAACGATTTTACTGACTTACAGTTCATATAAGGAAATCAGTCAATTGAAATAAATTCATTAAGCCCTAATCTATGGATTTCACATGACTGGGCAGGGGCGCAGCCATGGGTTGGCCTGGGGAGGGGATAGGCCCACCCACTGGGGAGCATGGCCAGCCAATCAGAATGAGTTCTTTATTACAGACAGAAATACTCCTCAGTTTCATCAGCTGTCTGGGTGGCTGGTCTCAGACGATCCCTCAGGTGAAGAAGCCGGATGTGGAGGTCCTGGGCTGACGTGGTTACATGTGGTCTGCGGTTGTGAGGCCGGTTGGACGTACTGCCAAATTCTCTAAAACGACGTTGTAGAGAAATGGTAGAGAAATGAATATTACATTCTCTGGCAACAGCAGGTGGAGATTCCTGCAGTTAGCATGCCAATTGCACGCTCCCTCAAAACTTGAGACATCTGTGGCATTGTGTTGTGTGACAAAACTGCACATTTTAAAGTGGCCTTTTATTTTCCCCAGCACAAGGTGCACCTGTGTAATGATCATGCTGTTTAATCAGCTTCTTGATATGCCACACCTGTCAGGTGGATGGATTATCTTGGCAAAGGAGAAATGCTCACTAACAAGGATGGAAAAAAAATTGTGCACAGAATTGGAAAGAAATAAGCTGTTTGTGCTTATGGAACATTTCTCTGATCTTTTATTTCAGCTCATGAAACCAACACTTTACATGTTGCGTTTATATTTTTGTTCACTATAGTATGATTTCCCCCTCCAGTTCTGTCCTCCACTTTGGACCTATTGGACCTCAGCGAGCCAGGAGAGAGGAGGAACAGCAAGCAGGACAAGAAGAGCCCTCTGTTGTCACATGGGGACCGGCCCAAGAACACGCCTCACCGGAAGAAGAAGACGACGGACGAGACAGAGCTGATCCAGGTGGATGTAGAACAGACTGTCCCCAGCTCACACACTCCTGAGAGAGTGTCACTAGACTCAGGTACACTGGAGCCGATGGTTTACCAGGAGCAGTAGTCTAGGCCCTGGTTGGATAGCTCAGAGCGTCTGCTCTTTTCTACCCAGATGGTTTACCACTGGAACTATTGTCCATTTTATAGTGATTCCTAATTTCATGTATGAGGGATTGACTATAAACGCTCGACGGCACTTGCCTATTGGGTTAGTCAGGGTCATTTGGACCGCAATTATGTTTAGTGGCCATTGTCACTCTCGAGTATGACTAAGCAAACAGCTGTTTAGATAGGCACTTAGGTGCATGATTAAAGGATGATCACTTACAGCCAATAGTTATGCAGAATTTACTTTGTATCATGTCATCATGACTACCTAATATCAAAGCTCATTGCCATTTTCATAACATTAAATCAGGAATGGTATTAGCCTCACGTCCCCAGTCTCCTAAACGCTTAAACGACCTTGCCACATTGAAAAGTTTCCCTTACGAAGTCCAAAAGGAGTTGACCTTGTTCATATTCAAGATCATCCAAAGGAGGATCAGGCTGTAAGTAAGGTCTGTAATGAACAGATCTTCTTAAAATACATTGAGGTTCCAGCCGATGAGTTTCCCATTAGCAAGTTGAGGAGGTTAAAGTATTTCGCTCTTCAACTGAGTTCTAATAATGCATAGCAAGTCAGACTATGCTTCATTTGATTAATTAATGACATGGAGTTTGATAATAACCCTGGGTGTCATTTACAAGAAAAATGCATGTCCCTGTCATGGATCTGTCCAGATGGAAATATTTAATTTTGCTTAGCTGATTGAGTTGTATTGTTTTGTACCCTGCTGTTAACTGATTTCTCTGTGATTGCTCTTCCCAGTCAACATTGCCTCTCCTTTGGAGAAATGGGAGGAGCTCAACATCCACCCTGAACGAAACAGCAGCAGAAAGTGGAAATTGGAGAGACGGGGTTCATCGAAAAACTCCTCCAGTGAACTTCTGTGGTAAGTAACCTTCGTGTGTCAGTTACATCTACGTCAGTTACAAATCTGGTAAATTGCTGTTTCTTTGCACTATACTCTACACCAGTGGTTCCCAACTCCAGTCCTCCAGTAACCCCAACAGTACATATTCTAGTTATGGCCCCGGACAAGAACACCTGATTCTACTTGTCAACTGATCATCAAGCACCTTGACAAGTTGAATCAGGTGTTTTTTGTCGTACTGGAGGACTGGAGTTGGGAAACACTGCTCTTCTCGCTACACTTCAATATCGCTCTTCACTTTAATTCACTTGAATTGTGAAGTAGTTCAATGTATGAGAGAATATTTTTTACATCAGTGGGGCCACAACCATTGCTATTCTCATGAGGGTAGACCTCTCCGGCACCCCTGCCTCTTTGGTGCATGCTGAAAAGGACATCTAAAGGACATCCCCTCCGTATTCATTAGACGTCTGCCTTACTGTATCTACTGTAGGTGGTATTGGAAATTGTCATTATCACAGAAAAGGTAACCTAAAAAGCACTTATTCAATTAATCTAGTGTAATGCAGCCCATTGCTTAAGAGCAATCGGTCGCTATAAAGACAAAACTCTAAACGTACAGTACATTTGAAATAAAGAGCCTTTCGGAAGGTCTGCACACTGTTGCATGAAGCAACATCAAGAAAGCTGAAGAAAGTAAAGTGCTCTGACTTAATCGTGTTTGGGGTGTAATGAATGCATTTATTATTGATTCAACTGTCCTTTCTCTTTAGGTCCATAGACTGCAAAACACAATCAGAGCCATTCCCCAAGAGCTCTTTGGAAGTGAATACCATAGCAGAGGCGGAGCCAGCTCTAGCAGAGGCGGAGCCAGCTCTAGCAGAGGCGGAGCCAGCTCTAGCATTTCAAGTAAGTACCTTGGCTATGAAGTTCTGAGTAGTCATCGCTGAGTCAGACCATTATTGTCTGTTCCGTTTGCACTTGAAATCAACAGTCCTTTGAAGTTGAAAGCTTTTTACCTAAAAAACTTATTGTTTTGATTAGAAGCGTGGTAGGCTTCGCTGTGACATGTTGAGAGGACTCTACTTTGTTTGATAGAAGTTTATTGGGACTAGGGTTGCAAAATTACCTGCAATTTACAAAAGAAATTGTAATTTGGGTAATTAATAAGTAAAGTTTGTCAATCTATGGAAACTTTGGTAATTTATACATGAATAACTTTTTAAAAAATGAATTCATATAAAATATTCCTTAATGTGCTTGCTGAAGGCAAAACTCTCTAGTATTCTTACGTACTCATATTATTATTAGGTGTGCTTGCTGAACGCAAAACACAACTAGATTTCTTACATACTCATATTATTATTATTAGGTGTGCTTGCTGAAGGCAAAACACAACTCTAGATTTCTTACATACTCATATTATTATTAAGTGTGCTTGCTGAACGCAAAACACAACTAGATTTCTAACATACTCATATTATTATAATTAGGTGTGCTTGCTGAAGGCAAAACACAACTCTAGATTTCTTACATACTCTTATTATTATTCTGCCTGCTCTAGCTATTAAACAATTTAGGCTATTAACATGAAAACAACTTTCAAATGTGCAGACTGCCCCAGTATTTATACTTTTTGTACTACAACAATATTTAAATGAGCTCCCAATGCATTTCAATGACAATAAAAGGACCATTGACTTACATGGGGAAAATTTCAGCCTGGTCTCATACACTAGATAGTACACATAGTAAAAGTAAATCCGAGACACTCATATTAGTACAATATGCTACGTTTGGTATGGTTACATAAGACAGAAGTTTACTTTATAACGTGAACATGTAGTAACCCAAAGGTTTCGGGTTCGAATCTCACCACGGACAACTTTAACATTTTAGCAGATTAGACATTTTTACTTGCAACTACTTACTACTTTTTAGCTACTTTGCAACTACTTAGCATGTTAGCTAACCCTTCCCCTTTAAGCTAACTCCTAACCTTAACACTAACCCTAACCCCTAGCCTAGCTAACGTTAGCTACCTAGCTAACATTAGCTTAGCCACCTAGCCAATGTTAGCCACAACATATTTGCGAATTCGTAACATATTGTAAGAATTGCAATTCATAATATATCATACGAATTGTAATTCATAAACATACAGTATCATACTTTTTTTAATGTTTATAAAAGCTCCATAGGCTTGAATGGGAGGTATTTGGATTCGCCACTGCTCTTACATCGTTTAAGCTATCAACGCCAAAACAACGTTGACATGTTCCTTGCATTCAGATTTTTTATACCATTTTATACTTTTTTACTATAACCATTTTAAAATGTGCAACTATTTATCAACTATAACTATATACACTACTAGTCAAAAGTTTTAGAACACCTACTAATTCAAGGGTTTTTATTTATTTGTACTATTTTCTACATTGTAGAATAATAGTGAAGACATCAAAACTATGAAATAACACATATGGAATCATGTAGTAACCAAAAAAGTGTTAAACAAATCAAAATATATTTTATATTTGAGATTCTTCAAATAGCCACCCTTTGCCTTGATGACAGCTTTGCACACTCTTGGCATTCTCTCAAACAGCTTCATGAGGTAGTCACCTGGAATGCATTTCAATTAACAGGTGTGCCTTAAGTTCATTTGTGGAATTTCTTTCCTTCTTAATGCGTTCGAGCCAATCAGTTGTGTTGTGACAAGTTAGGGGGGGTTTACAGAAGATAGCCCTATTTGGTAAAAGACCAAGTCCACATAATGGCAAAAACAACTCAAATAAGCAAAGAGAAACGACAGTCCATCATTACTTTAAGACATGAAGGTCAGTCAATACGGAACATTTCAAGAACTTTGAAAGTTTCTTCAAGTGCAGTCGCAAAAAACGTAAAGTGCTATGATGAAACTGGCTCTCATGAGGACCGCCACAGGAATGGAAGACCCAGAGTTACCTCTGCTGCAGAGGATAAGTTCATTAAAGTTACCAGCCTCAGAAATTGCAGCCCAAATAAATGCTTCACAGAGTTCAAGTAACAAACACATCTCAACATCAACTGTTCAGAGGAGACTGTGTGAATCAGTCCTTCATGGTTGAATTGCTGCAAAGAAATCACTACTAAAGGACACCAATAATAAGAAGAGATCTGCTTGGGCCAAGAAACACGAGCAATGGACATTAGACCGGTGGAAATTTGTCCTTTGGCCTGGAGTCCAAATTGGAGCTTTTTGGTTCCAACCGCCATGTCTTTGTGAGACGCAGTGTGGGTGAACGGATGATCTCCGCATGTGTATTTCCCACCGTAAAGCATGGAGGAGTAGGTGTTATGGTGTGGGGGTGCTTTGCTGGTGACACTGTCTGGGATTTATTTAGAATTCAAGGCACACTTCACCAGCATGGATACCACAGCATTCTGCAGCGATACGCCATCCCATCTGGTTTAGGTTTAGTGGGACTATCATTTGATTTTCAACAGGACAATGACCCAACACACCTCCAGGCTGTGTAAGGGCTATTTGACCAAGAAGGAGAGTGATGGAGTGCTGCATCAGATGACGGGCGGCAGGTAGCTTAGTGGGTAAGAGCGTTGTGCCAGTAACCAAAAGGTCGCTGGTTCTAATCCCCGAGCCGACTAGGTGAAAAATCTGTCGATGTGCCCTTAAGCAAGGCACTTAACCCTAATTGCTCCTGTAAGTCGCTCTGGATAAGAGTGTCTGCTAAATGACTAAAATGTAATGACCTGGCCTCCCCAATCCCCCGACCTCAATCAAATTGAGATGGTTTGGGATGAGTCGGACCACAGAGTGAAGGAAAAGCAGCCAACAAGTGCTCAGCATATGTGGGAACTAAGCATTCCAGGTGAAGCTGGTTGAGAGAATGCCAAGAGAGTGCAAAGCTGTCATCAAGGCATTTGAAGAATCTCAAATATAAAATGTATTTTGATTTGTTTAACACTTTTTTGGTTACTACATGATTCCATAAGTGTTATTTCATAGTTTTGATGTCTTCACTATTATTCTACAATGTAGAAAATATAAAAAATAAAGAAAAACCCTTGAATGAGTAGGTGTCCTAAAACTTTTGACTGGTAGTGTAAATGTGCACAAATGTGCATAACATAACTCACCAACAGTAACTAGATACACCAAACCAACTTTCACATGTTCAGGCTATCCTGTCTTATCCTATCTAATTAACCGATCAACCAATCAATCAATCTTTCCATGTACCTACTTTTTCAACTATAACCAGTCACCACCATTACTATTGCAGTCACTACTGCTACTATAACTTATTTCACAACCATAAATAGTTTAAAACAAGCTAGCAAGCACACCACATTTTCTTCAGGAAATGTACTTTTATAGTTTTTTCTAAATATTTATATCTGTGTATTATTCATGAGTTTCTAGTTGGTAGAACCATATGGTTTAAGAGAAAATTGCCTAATTAATGAACAAATATTTGAATCAACAATGACATCATTTGCAATTAACTCTGCAACTCTTCCAACTATTACATTTTTTCACAACTGCCACCAGTTCAGCACCATGACATTTACAACAAACATATGACATAATTAAACAAATAAAAGCATGTAAAAAATATAATAGTATTCACTAAGTTGATGGGTTATATTGAGGATAATCTTTTACACCTTTGTCATTATATTTTTTATATTTAAAACAGCTTATTTTATTATTTTTGTATATTTGACATGTTATGAAAATTACTTAAAATCCTTGAAAGTTTCAAAAATTCCAGTAGTTTACTGGTACATTTCTAAAGTCACCGGTAACATGCCCTGGCTTTGCAACCCTAATTGGGACGCATGCAAACCATAATTCCAGTCACTGTACTGGATCCCTGTGATGTGACCGTGTTTTAACCTGCCATCTTGTGCTAACACCTCATATTCTTCCATTACAGCTCAACAGACAGTATATTAGTGGAAGACATGTAAGCCCCTCTATGCATCCTTTCCTATGATATCAAAAGACATTTGCACCGAGCAGACAACATTACAACAGAATCCAATTCGTGATGGAAGAAAAAAAACAGAAGTCGGAAGTTTACATACACTTAGGTTGGAGTCATTACAACTTGTTTTTCAACCACTCCACAAATTTCTTGTTAACAAACTATAGTTTTGGCAAGTCGGTTAGGACATCTACTTTGTGCATGACACAAGTAATTTTTCCAACAATTGTTTCCAGACAGATTATTTCACTTATAATTCACTGTATCACAATTCCAGTGGGTCAGAAGTTTACATACACTAAGTTGACTGTGCCTTTAAACAGCTTGGAAAATTCCAGAAAATTATGTCATGGCTTTAGAATTGACATCATTTGAGACAATTGGAGGTGTACCTGTGGATGTATTTCAAGGCCTACCTTCAAACTCAGTGCCTCTTTGCTTGACATCATGGGAAAATCAAAAGAAATCAGCCAAGACCTCAGAAAAAATGTTGTAGACCTCCACAAGTCTGGTTCATCCTTGGGAGCAATTTCCAAACGCCTGAAGGTACCACGTTCATCTGTACAAAAAATTGTACGCAAGTATAAACACTATGGGACCACGCAGCCGTCATACCGCTCAGGAAGGAGACGCGTTCTGTCTCCTAGAGATGAACGTACTTTGGTGCGAAAAGTGCAAATCAATCCTAGAACAACAGCAAAGGACCTTGTGAAGATGCTGGAGGAAACGGGTACAAAATTATCTATATCCACAGTAAAACGAGTCCTATATCGACATAACCTGAAAGGCCGCTTATGTTTGGAGGAAAAAGGGGGTTGCTTGCAAGCCGAAGAACACCATCCCAACCGTGAAGCACGGGGGTGGCAGCATCATGCTGTGGGGGTGCATCATGCTAAGCGGTCTTTCCTGAGAGAGATGGCGCCGGATAAGATGGCTGCCGTTTTACAGCCTTCTAACCAATTGTACTATTATGTGTGTTTTTTCGCGTTATTTGTAATTTATTCTGTACATAATGTTTCTGCCATCGTCTCTTATAACCAAAAAGAGCTTCTGGATATCAGGACAGTGATTACTCACCTCGTATAATAATAATAATAATAATAATAATATGCCATTTAGCAGACGCTTTTATCCAAAGCGACTTACAGTCATGTGTGCATCTTTGTCGTATTGGACAAAGATTTTTTTCTTCAACGAGTCGGACGCGAAGGATATCCTACAGACACAAGGCCCAAATCCCTGTTATTCGACGGAGAAAGAGACGGAGATATTGTGGACGTAGGTCGGGGTGCCTTGTAAGGATCCGACGGAGAGCGAGTAAACTGCCTCTTCCATCAATCCTATTAGCCAATGTTCAATCATTTGAAAATAAATGAGATTACCTAAGATTACAGTTATCCTACCAACGGGACATTAAAAACTATAATATCTTATGTTTCACCGAGTCGTGGCTGAACGACGACATGGACAACATACAGCTGACGGGATATACGCTACATCGGCAGGATAGAATGGCTGACTCCGGTAAGACAAGTGGTGGCGGTCTGTGTATATTTGTAAACAACAGCTTGTGCACAAAATCAAATACTAAGGAACTCTCAAGGTTTTGCTCGCCAGAGGTAGAGTATCTTATGATAAGCTGTAGACCACACTATTTACCAAGAGAGTTTTCATCTGTATTTTTCATAGCTGTCTATTTACCACCACAAACCAATGCTGGCATTAAGATTGCACTCAATGAGCTGTATAAGGCCATAACTAAACAGGAAAACGCTCAGCCAGAGGCAGCGCTCCTAGTGGCCGGGGACTTTAATGCAGGGAAACGTAAATCCGTTCTACCTAATTTCTACCAGCATGTTAAATGTGCAACCAGAGGAAATAAAAGTCTAGACCACCTTTACTCCACACACAGAGACGCATACAAAGCTCTCACTGCGCCTCCATTTGGCAAATCTGACCATAACTCTATCCTCCTGATTCCTGCTTATAAACAAAAACTAAAGCAGGAAGCACCAGTGACTCGGTTAATAAGGAAGTGGTCAGATGAAGCAGATGCTAAGCTACAGGACTGTTTTTGCTAGCACAGACTGGAACATGTTCCGGGATTCTTCAGATAGCATTGAGGAGTACACCACATCAGTCACTGGCTTCATCAATAAGTGCATCGATGATGTTGTCCCCACAGTGACCATACGTACATACCCCAACCAAAAGCCATGGATTACAGGCAACATCCGCACTGAGCTAAAGGGTAGAGCTGCCGCTTTCAAGGAGCGGGACTCTAACCCGGACGCTTATAAAAAATCCCGCTATGCCCTCCGATGAACCATCAAACAGGCAAAGAGTCAATACAGGACTAAGATTGAATCGTACTACACCGGCTCTGACGCTCGTCAGATGTGGCAGGGCTTGAAAACGATTACAGACTACAAAGGGAAGCACAGCCGCGAGTTGCCCAATGAAACAAGCCTACCAGACGAGCGAAACCACTTCTATGCTCACTTTGAGGCAAGCAACACTGAAGCATGCATGAGAGCACCAGCTGTTCCGGATGACTATGTGATCACGCTTTCCGTAGCCGATGTGAGTAAGACTTTTAAGCAGGTCAACATTCACAAGGCCGCAGGGCCAGACGGATTACCAGGACGTGTACTCCGAGCATGTGCTGACCAACGGGCAAGTGTCTTCACTGACATTTTCAACATGTCCCTGACTGAGTCTGTAATACCAACATGTTTAAAACAGACCACCATAGTCCCCGTGCCCAAGGTCACTAAGATAACCTGCCTAAATGACTACCGACCCGTAGCACTGACGTCTGTAGCCATGAAGTGCTTTGAAAGGCTGGTCATGGCTCACATCAACACCATTATCCCAGAAACCCTAAACCCACTCCAATTTGCATACCGCCCCAACAGATCCACAGATGATGCAATCTCTATTGCACTCCACACTGCCCTTACCCACCTGGACAAGAGGAACACATACGTGAGAATGCTATTCATTGACTACAGCTCAGCATTCAACACCATAGTGCCCTCAAAGCTCATCACTAAGCTAAGGATCCTGGGACTAAACACCTCCCTCTGCAACTGGATCATGGAGTTCCTGACGGGCCGCCCCCAGGTGGTAAGGGTAGGTAACAACACATCTGCCACTCTGATCCTCAACACGGGGGCCCCTCAGGGGTGCGTGCTCAGTCCCCTCATGTACTCCCTGTTCACCCATGACTGCATGGCCAGGCACGACTCCAACACCATCATTAAGTTTGCCGACAACACAACCATGGTAGGCCTGATCACCGACAACGATGAGACAGCCTATAGGGAGGAGTAGGTGCCGTGTGGTGCAAAGATAACAACCTCTCCCTCAATGTGACCAAGACAAAGGAGATGATTGTGGACCACAGGAAAAAAAAGAGGACTGAGCACGCCCCACATTCTCATCGACTGGGCTGTAGTGGAACAGGTTGAGAGCTTCAAGTTCCTTGGTTTCCACATCACCAACAAACTATCATGGTCCAAACACACCAAGACAGTCGTAAAGAGGGCACGACAAAGCCTATTCCCCCTCAGGAGACTGAAAAGATTTGGCATGGGTCCTCATATCCTCAAAAAGTTCTACAGCTGCACCATCGAGAGCATCCTGACTGGTTGCATCACTGCCTGGTATGGCAACCGCTCGGCCTCCGACCGCAAGCCAGTACAGAGGGTAGTGCGTATGGCCCAGTACATCACTGGGGCCAAGCTTCCTGCCATCCAGGACCTCTATGCCAGGCGGTGTCAGAGGAAGGCCCTCAAAATGGTCAAAGACGGCAAGCGGTACCGGAGCGCCAAGCGGTACCGGAGCGCCAAGTCTATGTCCAAAAGGCTTCTCAACAGATTCTACCCCCAAGCCATAAGACTCCTGAACAGCTAATCATGGCTACCCGGACTATTTGCACTGCCCCCCACCCCCACCCCATCTTTTTACGCTGCTGCTACTCTGTTTATTATTTATGCATAGTCACTTTAACTCTACCCACATGTACATATTACCTCAACTACCTCAACTAGCCGGTGCCCCCGCACATTGACTCTGCACTGGTACCCCCCTGTATATAGCCTCCCTACTGTTATTTCACATTGACTCTTTACCGGTACCCCCTGTATATAGCCTCCCTACTGTTATTTCACATTTGACTCTGTACCGGTACCCCCTGTATATAGCCTCCCTACTGTTATTTCACATTGACTCTTTACCGGTACCCCCTGTATATAGCCTCCCTACTGTTATTTCACATTGACTCTGTACCGGTACCCCCTGTATATAGCCTCCCTACTGTTATTTCACATTGACTCTGTACCGGTACCCCCTGTATATAGCCTCCCTACTGTTATTTTATTTTACTTCTGCTCTTTTTTTCTCAACACTTCTTTTGTTGTTTTATTTTACTTTTTTATTAAAAAATAAATGCATTGTTGGTTAAGGGCTGTAAGTAAGCATTTCACTGTAATGTCTACACCTGTTGTATTCAGCGCATGTGGCAAATAACATTTGATTTGATTTGCTGCAGGAGGGACTGGTGCACTTCACAAAATAGATGGCATCATGAGGAAGGAAAATTATGTGGATATATTGAAGCAACATCTCAAGACATCAGTCAGGAAGTTAAAGCTTGGTCGCAAATGGGTCTTCCAAATGGACAATGACCCCAAGCATACTTCTAAAGTTGTGGCAAAATGGCTTAAGGACAACAAAGTCAAGGTATTGGAGTGGCCATCACAAAGCCCTGACCTCAATCCTATAGAACATTTGTGGGCAGAACGGAAAAAGTATGTGCAAGCAAGGAGGCCTACAAACCTGACTCAAGTTACACCAGCTCTGTCAGGAGGAATGGGCCAAAATTCACCCAACTTATTGTGGGAAGCTTGTGGAAGGCTACCCGAAATGTTTGACCCAAGTTAAACAATTTAAAGGCAATGCTACCAAATACTAATTGAGTGTATGTAAACTTCTGACCCACTGGGAATGTGTTGAAAGAAGTAAAAGCTGAAATAAATCATTCTCTCTACTATTATTCTGACATTTCACATTCTTAAAATAAAGTGGTGATCCTAACTGACCTAAAACAAGGAATTTTTACTAGGATTAAATGTCAGGAATTGTGAAAAACTGAGTTTAAATGTATTTGGCTAAGGTGTAAACCTCCGACTTCAACTGTATGTGTTGACGGTTCCGCAACAAGGGTAACCTTTTGGATGACAAAAGTAGTTCAACCAAGAGGGACCCATGTTGGCTTTTGAAATTGTTCCTTTGTGGTGCTCTGAGGTTCAAATGTTGAGAGCTTCCCTCCTCAGTGCCCGTGGTCTCTATACAGGTTAGCCTGGGTGTCCTGTTACTATCCGGACATTATTGCATTAATAGATCATGAGTAATTCAGTAGCCTTACCCTGATCCCGTTCAAGCCCACAGTGTATCTAACAGAGACCAGCTAAGCAACCTCTAAATAATAGATTTCGGTTTAAAGATGGCCACAGAAGATGGGAAGTTATACGCAAACAAATGCTAGATTTGTTTCACCCCAGGGGAACCATTGTTTGTCACCGACAGCGATACTGTAAACAGCGGCTTTGGTTTCCTTTACTTGGCAGGTGGTTTCCTGTACTTGGCAGTTGGTTTATTGTACTTGGCAGGTGGTTTCCTGTACTTGGCAGGTGGTTTCCTTTACTTGGCACGTGGTCACGCACTATGTTAAGAGAGAAATTATGTCAAATCAAAATTAAATAACATTTTATTTGTCACATGCTTCATAAACAACAGGTGTTTCGTAAACTAACAGTGAAATGCTTACTTACGGCCCCTTCCGAATAACGCAGAGAGAAAAATAGAACAATAATAATACAAGGAATAG
This sequence comes from Coregonus clupeaformis, assembly GCF_020615455.1. Taxonomy (NCBI): domain Eukaryota; kingdom Metazoa; phylum Chordata; class Actinopteri; order Salmoniformes; family Salmonidae; genus Coregonus; species Coregonus clupeaformis. The sequence goes on from NC_059202.1 coordinate 20,957,247, forward strand.
ATACAATGAGTAATGATAACTTGGCTATATGTGAAAAAAGACTAAAACCGACTAAAATCCTTCACACCTCCCTACAGCTTTTCTGTACCACTGCGTCTTGACATATTGCGTACAACAGCATGTGGAACTGCCTGTAAAGTTGGAAAATAAACTTTCGACACTGAATGTTTTTTTTATTTTTACCCTTTTAAATAGCTTGACGTAGTCAGCAACATTAAGCTGGGGGAAGCTAATTCTCTGGAGGCCATTAATATCTAGATAAGCCAACTTCAATTAGACCTTGCATAAATCGTGTCTTTCTAATGGCCAGCTATGGAAATGGAAAATGTAATGTTACAGGTAATGGCTGAGCTGACACGAGGTCTTACGGAACAGATTAGTCATCAGAATGTGACAACCAGGCAGCTGTGGCAGTGGGAGGCGACTGACTTGCGTTCTACCTGAGAGCTACAAAATGGCTCCCCGTATGGAACATGAACTTCATTTTAATTCCTTGGCCTCCATAATTGATTCCCTAGCGTTAGGCTACAGACATTGCCAGTAACTCTAATAATAAACTGCATCAAAACACATTACGCTATTTCAGCACAATGAATATTTGGTACCAGTTTTGCTACATATGTTGTGCAGTCACAGAACATGTATATATGCACACAATGTACAACACACGTATAAATGCAAACTTATTTTCAAAAGCAGCGCAAGGCAGATGCTATAACAAAGCTACCATCAGCATATTTCAAGGTTATGAGGATGTCAAAGGCTTTGCCGAGGCAGAGATATTTGCCCCTCCCGGGGAAGGCAGAGATGGCTGACCCTGCACCCCTCTGTCTGTCTGTCTCCTCCCCTTCGCCTGGCTGTGTGTGTGTGTGTGTGTGACAGGGCCGTTTGAGTAAAGAGCGGTTCGGTGGCGGTGCCCTCCTGTCCAGAAACCAGTCCCTGGAGGAAGAGTTTGAGCGCGCCAAGGCAGCTGTGGAGGTAAGAGGAGGGGGAGTGAGTTTGAGTGCACCAAGGCAGCTGTGGAGCTAGGGCAGTGGAGCTAGGGCAGTGGAGCTAGGGCAGTGGAGCTAGGGCAGTGGAGCTAGGGCAGTGGAGCTAGGGCAGTGGAGCTAGGGAAGTGGAGCTAGGGCTGTGGAGCTAGGGCAGTGGCAGTCATGACATTTTGTCAGCTGGTAACTGCCATGCAAAGGCAATTGACCGTTAATTAACATAAACACTTTTAGCATCTCTGGGCTTCCACGCATAGCCTACAAGCCGCCGATGCGGATCTTTGGAACATCTACGTTTTATAAAGTCTAATAAATCCATTTTAATATAGCTTACAAGGTAACTCTGTTCCTGGAGCGCCACAGGTAGTGCAGGATTTTGTTCCAACTAGGCACCACACCTGACCAACCGAGCTAATTGATCAGCTCAGTGATTGACTAAATTCAACTAAATTTAAAAAACATGCGGCACTCCAGGCCGGGGTTCCCTACCCCTGGGCTACACAATCAGGACCGGGGTTCCCTACCCCTGGGCTACACTCCAGGACCGGGGTTCCCTACCCCTGGGCTACACAATCAGGACCGGGGTTCCCTACCCCTGGGCTACACAATCAGGACCGGGGTTCCCTACCCCTGGGCTACACAATCAGGACCGGGGTTCCCTACCCCTGGGCTACACAATCACAATAAGTCCATTATTTATTTTTAGCAGATCTAAAGAAACATTGTGACGTAGCCTATTTCGGAAGAACAGAATAGCATATTCTGAGTCGTCCTTATGTTAGGCCCTGATCTGGCTATGCTATATACACTAGTAAATTTAGCAGACAAGATTTGCTTATAGTTCCTGTTGCATTATTTTATATTATTTTTATAGTAAGAAGAATACAATTGAACATAGCTGAATAAAATGATTTCCGAGGGATGTCGCACATGCGGCTATTCTGTGTTGAGATGTTTTACATACTTATTTATGCGACTTTAGTTGTGATACAAACCTTTAGGCTATATGTTTTGATTACTAATACATTCTAAGGCTGCATGATGCGACTCTAATCAAATCAAATCAAATCAAATGTTATTGGTCACATGCGCCGAATACAACAGGTGCAGACATTACAGTGAAATGCTTACTTACAGCCCTTAACCAACAGTGCATTTATTTTAAACAAAAAAAGTAAAAATAAAACAACAACAAAAAAAGTGTTGAGAAAAAAAAGAGCAGAAGTAAAATAAAATAACAGTAGGGAGGCTATATATACAGGGGGGTACCGTTGCAGAGTCAATGTGCGGGGGCACCGGCTAGTTGAGGTAGTTGAGGTAATATGTAGATGTGGGTAGAGTTAAAGTGACTATGCATAAATACTTAACAGAGTAGCAGCAGCGTAAAAATGATGATTTTGAAAATTTTTGCATGAAAGGCATGTATGAGCTCTGCTCTGTTTCATGCTCAGGCTGCACACACTTCATCAGTCTCTCATTCACAATTTGACAAGGACTTTATAATATTCTCACCCAACAGACTATTCTAAATGTAATCTGGTCTTTTACATATAGCCTAATCTATGTGTGGAATGATTTTTGATTTCAGAATGGCCCACAAAAACAAAACAAAAACATCCGTAGCCTGCACTCGAATAGTGAATGGAGGAAGTGCTTCCCGCGGTTACGTTTTGAATATGCCAGGTAGGCTAAACCAGTTGTAAAGCGGATTAATGTGCTTAACTTTAACCCTATCAGTCCTGAGACCCCAGAAAAAAAGGGGCTTTTCATTTATCTGCATGTCCAGCCCTAATACTGTATATAGCCTCACAATTAAGTGTTTTACCATTTTATTTTCAGGACAACCAGTTCTACAAGTAGAATACAAAACAATTTGACATAAACAGTTGCATTAATGAGTTTTAAAGACAAATGTCAATAAAAAAAAAAAGGTCAGCCAAAGCAAGAAACTGATAAAAATGAATTTATATGAATGCTGTAAGTACAGAAATGGTTTGCTCAGTGGGAAATGAATATCCAACTACTCAGTGACAACTGTGTGGAGTTTGTGACAGCAACTATGTGACCTTATTATAGACACTATGTCCTTGGATTTCCTGTGATCTTCTATGTAGAAGAACCCCTTACCTTCTAGCGACTCTTGTGTAGCTTGTGAGTGTCATAGAGCGATACATGTGCATGTTCGTAGGAGTCTCAGCTTTTCGTAGATAGCTTTTAATAGTTTGTAGCTCAAACCATTCGGACTCTACAGACGTTTTTGTAAAAAGACACTGCCCCGGGCTCCTTCGGGTATCCGCCCTTGTCTCACAAGCACCACTCTAGCTCAGCCCCCGTTAATCACACAGACTAACGGTGGATGAAGAAGAAATAGATGAATCCAATGGTACAACCCAGAAGTCTGTTGCTCAAACACACAATGTTTAAAAGGCGTCGCGGTGGGACTCATTGGGTTAAGAATTGAGCAATAAAAATAGCAACCCAAGAAATCTTGGAACCTCTTCTAAATCAAAACCAGTCAAAACTCTGTTTTCACACGCGATTGTACAATGACTGGGCTTATATGAACACATGTAGGCTATGGGCTCTCTAACCCTGTCCCAGGTGTCCTAGACGCTTACAAGCCATTAACCAACAATGCAGTTTTAAGAACTTCATTTAGAGCCGCTGTGATAGAACTGGGCAAGTTAGACAACGTCAAGTAGCCATCCATCTACCATATTGCTTCTGTCAAAAGATCAGTGCAGAGGAGACGGAGAAAAGGACACTTTAAACTATTGAGATGCAACCCTTCTGTCCTACAGATACAGGTTGATGCTGATTGGTTTGAGTCATTTGAGGTTTAAACCAATAAGCGACAGTGATATCACATAATTGCAATAAGCCTGAAAACTAAGTTGAACTCCATCGTTAGCGACAAATACGTCCATGAGACCGTTTCAAATATCACTTTCCGACTTCGCTATTCAAGCCCATGATCCAAACTGTCTTTGATTATAGCTGGTATAATAACACTGTCTACCTAAAGCCGCTTTTAGGTTGATTTATTTTTGATTGATCAAGCCCTTCTACCTCTGTGCAAAATTATCTCTATTGTGGCTGTGTTCTCCCTCGCTCCCATGACACTCGCTATCAGCATAATAGCCCATAGTAAATGCACCAACTCGAGGTCATGGGAGTTTCCACCATCTAACAATAGGAAAGTAAATAGGTCAGCCATTGTGGAGTTAGACATATCAGGTGAAACAGCGGGAGGCCCAGTGACACTAGATAAATTACTTCTATGCAACACTGAAGCATGCATGAGAGCATCAACTGTTCCGGATGACTGTGTGATCATGCTCTCCGTAGCAGATGTGAGTAAGACATTTAAACAGGTCAACATTCACAAGATGGATTACCAGGACGTGTACTCCGAGCATGCGCTGACCAACTTCCAAGTGTCTTCACTGACATCTTCAACCTCTCCCTGTCTGAGTCTGTAATACCAACATGTTTCAAGCACCATAGTCCCCGTGCCCAAGGACACTAAGGTAACCTGCCTAAATGACTACAGACCCGTAGCACTCACGTCTGTAGCCATGAAGTGCTTTGAAAGGCTGGTCATGGCTCACATCAACACCATAATTCCAGAAACCCTAGACCCACTCCAATTCACATACCGCCCCAACAGATCCACAGATGATGCAATCTCTATTGCACTCTACACTCCCCTTTCCCACCTGGATAAGAGGAACATCTACGTGAGAATGCTATTCATTGACTACAGCTCAGCGTTCAACACCATAGTGCCCTCAAAGCTCATCACTAAGCTAAGGACCCTGGGACTAAACACATCCCTCTGCAACTGGATCCTGGACTTCCTGACAGGCTGCCCCCAGGTGGTAAGGGTAGGTAACAACACATCTGCCACGCTGATCCTCAACACGGGGGCCCCTCAGGGGTGCGTGCTCAGTCCCCTCCTGTACTCCCTGTTCACCCATGACTGCATGGCCAGACACGACTCCAACACCATCATTAAGTTTGCCGACAACACAACCATGGTAGGCCTGATCACCGACAACGATGAGACAGCCTATAGGGAGGAGGTCAGAGACCTGGCCGTGTGGTGCCAGGATAACAACCTCTCCCTCAACGTGATCAAGACAAAGGAGATGATTGTGGACTACAGGAAAGAAAAGAGGACTGAGCACGCCCCCATTCTCATCGACTGGGCTGTAGTGGAACAGGTTGAGAGCTTCAAGTTCCTTGGTGTCCACATCACCAACAAACTATCATGGTCCAAACACACCAAGACAGTCGTGAAGAGGGCACGACAAAGCCTATTCCCCCTCAGGAGACTGAAAAGATTTGGCATGGGTCTTCAGAACCTCAAAAAGTTATACAGCTGCACCATCGAGAGCATCCTGACTGGTTGCATCACTGCCTGGTATTGCAACTACTCGGCCTCCGACCGCAAGGCACTACAGAGGGTAGTGCGTACGGCCCAGTACATCACTGGGGCCAAGCTTCCTGCCATCCAGGACCTCTATACCAGGCGGTTTCAGAGGAAGGCCCTAAAAAAATTGTCAGACTCCAGCCACCATAGACTGTTCTCTATGCTACCGCACGGCAAGCGGTACCGGAGCACCAAGTCTAGATCCAAAATGCTTCTTAACAGCTTCTACCCCCAAGCCATAAGACTCCTGAACAGCTAATTAAATGGCTACGCCATTAACTCTACCCACATGTATACCTTTTGGTTCAAAACTCATGCTCATTTTCATGCCCACCTCTTTTAAGATTGTTCATCGCTGTTGCTATTTGGTCCACTGATGAGTTTTCACCTTTGAAGGCTCTGTCTTGAACCATTTATACAATGGTACGAAGAGACACCTTTGCAAACAGTTTCAATTCAAGAGAGATCCAGATATTGTTATGGGAAAATAGTAATGAGGGAATGATGCAATTAAAATTCCATAAACAGAGCAATAACAGAAAGTGATTGTATTCTGTGATTGGAGTTAGTGGCTCAGCAATGGAATAATTTCACATCAATTTATATTTAAACTAAGAGACAGTGCCTTCAGCCTTGACTTACAACACATGTTGTGTTACAACCCGAATTCAAAATAGATTACATTCATTTTTATCTTGCCCATCTACAATACCCTCATAATGACAAACTTTTAGCAAATGTATTGAAAATGAAATACAGAAATATCTAATTCACGTAAGTATTCACACCCCTGAGTCAATACTTTGTATACGGAACAAAAAATATAAACGCAACATGCAACAATTTCAAAAATGTGACTGAGTTACAGTTCATATAAAGAAATCAGCCAATTGAAATAAATAAATTAGGCCTTAATCTATGGGTTTCACATGACTGGGCAGGGGTGTAGCCATGGGTGGGCCTTGGAGGGCATAGGCCCACCCACTTGGCAGCCTGGCCCAGCCAATCAGAATGAGTTTTTCCCCATAAAAGGGCTTAATTACAGACAGAAATACTCTTCAGCACCCCCACTCAGACGATCCCGCAGGTGAAGAAGCCAGATGTGGAGGTTCTGGGCTGGCGTGGATACACGTGGTCTGCGGTTGTGACGGCTGGTTGGACGCAATGCCAAATTCTCTAAAACGACATCGGAGCCAGCTTATGGTAGAGAAATTAACATTACATTCTCTAGCAACAGCAGGTGGAGATTCCTGCAGTCAGCATGCCAATTGCACGCTCCCTCAAAACTTGTGACATCTGTGGCATTGTGTTGTGTGACAAAACTGCACATTTTAAAATTGCGTTTTATTGTCACCAGCTCAAAGTGCACCTGTGTAATGATCATGCTGTTTAATCAGCTTCTTGATATGCCACACCTGTCAGGTGGATGTATTATCTTGGCAAAGGAGAAATGCTCACTAACAGGGATGTAAACAAATTAGTGGCAAAAAAAGTGAGAGAAATAAGCTTTTTGTGCGTATGGACAATTTCTGGGATTTTTTTTTTCAGCTCATGAAACATGGGACCAACACTTTACATGTTGCGTTTATATTTTTGTTCAGTGTAGAAGCACCTTTGGCGGCGATTAGAGCTTTGAGTCATCTTGGGTATGTCTGTATCAGCTTCACACATCTAGATTTGGGGATTTTCTCCTATTCTTCCTTGCAGATTTTCTCAAGCTCTGTTAAGTTAGATGGGGAGCGGCAGTGATCAGCAATCTTCAAGTCTTTCCACAGATTTCTTGTTCTGATGCCTTTTCCAGCGTTGCTTTGGCTGTATGCTTGGGATCATTGTCCTGTTGGAATGTAAATCTTCACCCCATTCTAAGGTCGTTGGCACTCTGAAGCAGGTTCTCATCAAGGATTTTCCTGTATTTGGCTCCATTCATTGTTCGCTCTATCCTTACCAGTTCCCCAGTCCCTTCCGCTGAAAAGCATCCCCATAGCATGATGCTGCCACGACCATGCTTCTGAGCAGGGATGGTGCTAGTAGTGTAATGAGCTGTGCCTTTTTCTCAGGAGTGGCTTCCATTTGGCCACTCTCCCATAAAGCCCAGTTTGCCAGATTGGTGAAGTGCTGTAGAGACTGTTGTCCTTCTGGCAGGTTCTCTCTAATCTAAAGCCAAGGAATTCTGTAGTTCTGTCAGAGTGGTCATTGGGTTCTTGGTCAACTCCCTGACCAAGGTCCTTCTTGCCCGGTTGCTCAGTTTGGTCGGACGGCCAGCTCTAGGCCAATGATGGAGACGACTGTGCTCTTGGAAACTTTCAACACTCTAGAAATGGTTTTATACCCAGATATACAGTGGGGGAAAAAAGTATTTAGTCAGCCACCAATTGTGCAAGTTCTCCCACTTAAAAAGATGAGAGAGGCCTGTAATTTTCATCATAGGTACACGTCAACTATGACAGACAAAATGAGAAATAAAATTCCAGAAAATCACATAGTAGGATTTTTAATGAATTTATTTGCAAATTATGGTGGAAAATAAGTATTTGGTCAATAACAAAAGTTTCTCAATACTTTGTTATATACCCTTTGTTGGCAATGACACAGGTCAAACGTTTTCTGTAAGTCTTCACAAGGTTTTCACACACTGTTGCTGGTATTTTGGCCCATTCCTCCATGCAGATCTCCTCTAGAGCAGTGATGTTTTGGGGCTGTCGCTGGGCAACACGGACTTTCAACTCCCTCCAAAGATTTTCTATGGGGTTGAGATCTGGAGACTGGCTAGGCCACTCCAGGACCTTGAAATGCTTCTTACGAAGCCACTCCTTCGTTGCCCGGGCGGTGTGTTTGGGAACATTGTCATGCTGAAAGACCCAGCCACGTTTCATCTTCAATGCCCTTGCTGATGGAAGGAGGTTTTCACTCAAAATCTCACGATACATGGCCCCATTCATTCTTTCCTTTACACGGATCAGTCGTCCTGGTCCCTTTGCAGAAAAACAGCCCCAAAGCATGACGTTTCCACCCCCATGCTTCACAGTAGGTATGGTGCAACTCAGCATTCTTTGTCCTCCAAACACGACAAGTTGAGTTTTTACCAAAAAAGTTATATTTTGGTTTCATCTGACCATATGACATTCTCCCAATCCTCTTCTGGATCATCCAAATGCACTCTAGCAAACTTCAGACGGGCCTGGACATGTACTGGCTTAAGCAGGGGGACACGTCTGGCACTGCAGGATTTGAGTCCCTGGCGGCGTAGTGTGTTACTGATGGTAGGCTTTGTTACTTTGGTCCCAGCTCTCTGCTGGTCATTCACTAGGTCCCCCCGTGTGGTTCTGGGATTTTTGCTCACCGTTCTTGTGATCATTTTGACCCCATGGGGTGAGAACTTGCGTGGAGCCCCAGATCGAGGGAGATTATCAGTGGTCTTGTATGTCTTCCATTTCCTAATAATTGCTCCCACAGTTGATTTCTTCAAACCAAGCTGCTTACCTATTGCAGATTCAGTCTTCCCAGCCTGGTGCAGGTCTACAATTTTGTTTCTGGTGTCCTTTGACAGCTCTTTGGTCTTGGCCATAGTGGAGTTTGGAGTGTGACTGTTTGAGGTTGTGGACAGGTGTCTTTTATACTGATAACAAGTTCAAACAGGTGCCATTAATACAGGTAATGAGTGGAGGACAGAGGAGCCTCTTAAAGAAGAAGTTACAGGTCTGTGAGAGCCAGAAATCTTGCTTGTTTGTAGGTGACCAAATACTTATTTTCCACCATCATTTGCAAATAAATTCATAAAAAATCCTACAATGTGATTTTCTGGATTTTTTTTCCTCAATTTGTCTGTCATAGTTGACGTGTACCTATGATGAAAATTACAGGCCTCTCTCATCTTTTTAAGTGGGAGAACTTGCACAATTGGTGGCTGACTAAATACTTTTTTTCCCCACTGTATGCCTCATCACAATCTCTGAGATCTACAGACAGTTCCTCAGACTTCCTGGTATAGTTTCTGCTCTGACATGCACTGTCAACTGTGGGACCTTATATAGACAGGTGTGTTTCTTTCTAAATCATGTCCAAACGTGAATTGGCCACAGGTGGACTCCAAGTCCTAGTGACATCTCAAGGATGATCAAAGGAAATTGGATGAACCTGAGCTCAATTTGGAATGCAAATTGGTGTCAATACTTAGCAAAGGGGTGTGAATACTTATGTTAATTAGATATTTCTGTATTTCATTTTCAATACATTTGCAAACATTTCTAAAAACATGTTTTCACTTTGCCATTATGGGGTATTGTGTGTAGATGGGCAAATTCAGGCTGTAACACAACAAAATGCGGAATAAGTATAAATACTTTCTAAAGGCACTGTATCTCCACAATTCTTAGAGAAGGTGTAGTCTTTGTATTGTAATCACACTGAAAGCAGTGCTCCTGCTCAAAGGACACATACTGTTTTGGCTGATGTGAGCGACCTGGGGCCTATTGCGTTACATGTGCTGTACTGAAGGCTACAGTAGGATGTTACACACGGAGGTATCTGTGAAGGTCAATGAATAATAGAGTAGAGATAGGAATACAGTGAGAAAGTGTTGCGAAGCTCCCCAAAAAGGAGCACTTCATCCCACTCAGGGATCACGTCCCAATGTGAGTGATGTCGGAGTTAATGATGTCTTGTTGGAGACTCTGAGCCATAAGTCCCAGGCTCTCAAATCACATGGATTAGTATACAAGTGCTTGCCTCGGGGCAGGTAATTCCGAGAAGTGATGACATTCGGAGATGCACCCGGACAAATGGAGGATCGATTGGTAACAGTATCCCAGGAGCGTCAATCGGGGGCCTGAGCCACTTCTGGCTCGGTCAGCAATTTTGGCTTGGACTGTCGATATCAGGCCCTGTAATCACAGATTACTCCCCCTAGGTTGCAGAGCATATGCAGGCATTAATACTTATTAACATTAATGGAAGGAGATGGCTCAAGTGGCTCAAACTAATATCTCTCCGTCACACAGGCTTGCTGCCAATCTATTCAATTAGCTTAATTGCCAAATGTCTGGAATTTATCAAAAGACAGAGCAAAGACACCGAGGAATTATACCCTAAAATATCATACATTTTAAAAGAATAGGAGAGATGAGTAGTTGTGGCTTCCATGCGTTTCACATAAAACCATTAACAGGGATGATCAAATGAAAAGGGGCTGAAAGGCAGAGCCCTTCAAATGCTTTGGTTGTGCTTAATTAGGACAGAGGCTGATAAAGAGCCGTCTACAGGGGAGGGTTGGGCCGTGACGTTGAAGCCGTTTGGGGATGGTGGCAATCACATTGAGCCAATGAAAGCACCCCTGTCTTATTAAATAAAGAGCCGGCTGCAAGCTACAAAGCCACCAGGTTAACTCCTGCTCTGAGGAACAGTGTTTTGCTGTGAGTCAGAGATAGCGGAATCACAGCTCTGATAAAAGACCGGATCAAGGTCACTGTGGGCCGAGTATTTGATTAAAGCTGCGGGGGACAGGTTCACCTTTTCACCACTTGATTTTTTCCCTGAGGCACTTTTGGTTTGGAGGGAGATTGCCGTTGTTTTGGTACAGAGAGAAAGTTCTAGCAAGTTACAGAGGAAGCTGAGTATGAAGACGATCTCTCACTCTGAAGAACGTTCCAGTACACGGTCCTGTGCTCCCGAATGTTATTACGATTGTGTGACTGAGAACGATCTAAATATGCCAACATCAAGGAACCTACAATTCATCTCCATGCCGACCATTTAACTGTAGGTGCTCTGTGTTTTGATAGGCCAGCCCTTCAGCTCATGGAACACGTAAACTATTGAATAAATGATAAGTTAGACCCATAGGAACACACAACTATTGAATCAATGATAAGTTAGGCCAATAGGAACACACAACTATTGAATCAATGATAAGTTAGACCCATAGGAACACACAACTATTGAATCAATGATAAGTTAGGCCAATAGGAACACACAACTATTGAATCAATGATAAGTTAGGCCAATAGGAACACACAACTATTGAATCAATGATAAGTTAGACCCATAGGAACACACAACTATTGAATCAATGATAAGTTAGGCCAATAGGAACACACAACTTTTGAATCAATGATAAGTTAGACCCATAGGAACACACAACTATTGAATCAATGATAAGTTAGACCCATAGGAACACACAACTATTGAATCAATGATGTTAGGCCCATAGGAACACACAACTATTGAATCAATGATAAGTTAGGCCAATAGGAACACACAACTTTTGAATCAATGATAAGTTAGACCCATAGGAACACACAACTATTGAATCAATGATAAGTTAGACCAATAGGAACACACCTGCCCCAGTCAACTGCAAATGCTGTTATTGTGAAGTGGAAACGTCTAGGTGCAACAAGGGCTCAGCCGCGAAGTGGTAGGCCACACAAGCTCACAGAACGGGACCGCCGAGTGCTGAAGCACGTAGCACGTAGAAATCGTCTGTCCTCGGTTGCAACACTCACTACCAAGTTCCAAACTGCCACTGGAAGCAACTTCAGCACAACTGTTTTTCGGGAGCTTCATGGAACGGTTTTCCATGGCTGAGCAGCTGCACACAAGCCTAAGATCCCAATGCGCAATACCAAGTGTTGGCTGGAATGGAGCCCTCTACTGTACGTACCATATAAGAGACTGAATCGCTCAATTCTGCAGCACAGGGTGAGTCATTTGCTGATTGATGGTGAGCTAGTCCAAAATAATGAACTGGCCTGGGGAGATAGATACAGTAATCAGGGTCTAAAATAAGTATGGGCACAAGTGAAAGTTGTGATTTATAGCAAAATAAATGCTGCAGTAGCTGTTTTCAAAGTATTTCTGCAGTTTTGTTTCATATCTGGTAATGCACAAAGAAATCTGAATCCTAACGTTATAGCTATCCCATCTCACGCAGCAACACTGCCTGTCTGGGGGGTCTGTGAGCACTGTGAGTGAAATGGTGAAAGATTTGTTTTTAGAAGCAATGCGCATAAAAGCTTGTCTAATTCACTCAAGTCTACTAAAGTGAGACTTTGTCCTCGTGTTTCTTGGCTATTTACATTGTTTTGTTCACAAGCCAGGGTGCTTTTCAATGTTTGAGTTTGCTTCCTCTGCTAACAAAAAGAGACATTGTCAGCCTCTACCAGTGACATTCTCACAGGCACAGGTAACCTTAAAGGGGCAGCTGAAAATTTCTGTCTCTGATATTTTGGTTAAAAGACTCAGGTCGTCGAGCAATATACTACATTACTTCTTACTAGTAATCCATTTATTGTTTTAGAAACATTACTAAGCATGCTAATCCTTATTTTTTTTGTGAAACTATGGAAAAACAAATATTTGGGCTGGTAGAAAATCGTAGTGGCTGGTAGATTTTTTAAATCTACCTGCCACGGTGGCTGGTATACAAAAAAGTTAGTTTTAGGCCCTGAATGTAATCCTCTGTGCATAGTGTGGTCCTCTGTAGCTCAGCTGGTAGAGCACGGCGCTTGTAACGCTAAGGTAGTGGGTTCAATCCCCGGGACCACCCATACACTAATAATAATAATAGTATGCACGCATGACTGTAAGTCGCTTTGGATAAAAGTGTCTGCTAAATGGCATATTATTATTATTATTATTAGTGTATGAGCAATGGCCACAGTTTTGTTTGATTTTCCACTGGGGGCATCACTTCCAGTAGACTATAGACTAGTACAGGGTTTCCTAAACCTCTCCCATAGTACTCCCACTTATTTGATGTATTCTACATTTACGTTTTAGTCATTTAGCAGACGCTCTTATCCAGAGCGACTTACAGTTAGTGAGTGCATACATATTCATACTGGCCCCCCGTGGGAATCGAACCCACAACCCTGGCATTACAAGCGCCATGCTCTACCAACTGAGCTACACGGGACAAAGTTGTATTTTTTAGTGATCCAATTGACATTTTAGTCATTTAGCAGACGCTCTTATCCAGAGCGACTTACAATTAGTGAGTGCATACATTTTTCATACTGGCCCCCCGTGGGAATCAATACTAATCAAGGGCTTGATTATGTGTGTTTTTTCGCATTATTTGTAATTTATTCTGTACATAATGTTTCTGCCACCGTCTCTTATGACTAAAAAGAGCTTCTGGATATCAGGACAGCGATTACTCACCTCGTATTGGACAAAGATTCATAGACTGTTCTCTCTGCTACCACATGGCAAGCGGTACCGGAGCGCCAAGTCTAGGTCCAAAAGGCTTCTTAACAGCTTCTACCCCCAAGCCATAAGACTCCTGAACAACTAATCATGGCTACCTGGGCTATTTGCATGTCGAACATTTACAGTGCCTTCAGAAAGTATTCACACCCCTTGACTTTTTCCACATTTTGTTCTGTTACAAAGTGAGATTAAAATTGATTTAATTGTCATTTTTTTGTCACCGATCTTCACAAAATAACCTGTCATCTCAAAGTGGAAGAAAAATACTAATACTTTTTTTTTTTATGTATGGAAAATAAAACACTAATATATCTTGATTAAATAAGTATTCAACCCCCTGAGTCAACACATGTTAGAATCACCTTTGGCAGCAATTACAGCTGTGAGTCTTTCTGGGTAAGACTCTAAGAGCTTTGCACACCTATATTGTTCAGTATTTGACCATTATTCTTTTAAAAATTATTCAAGCTCTGTCAACTTGCTTGTTGATCATTGCTAGACAGCCAGTTTCAAGTCTTGCCATAGATTTTCAAGCTGATTTAAGTCAAAACTGTAACTAAGCCACTAAGGAACATGCAATGTCGTCTTGGTAAGCAACTCCAGTGTATATCTGGCCTCATGTTTTTGGTTATTGTCTTGCTGAAAGGTGAATTTATCTCCCAGTGTCTGTTGGAAAGCAGACAACCAGGTTTTCCTCTAGAATTTTGTCTGTGCTTAGCTCTATTCTGTTTATTTTTATCCTAAAAAACTGCCTAATCCTTGCCGATGACAATCATACCCATAACATGATGCAGCCACCACCATGCTTGGAAATATGAAGAGTGGTACTCAGTGATGTGTTGTGTTGGATTTGCCCCAAACATAACGCTTTGTATTCAGGACAAAAACATATTTTCTTTCCCACATGTTTTGCTGTACAGGCTTCCTTATTTCACTCTGTCATGCAGGTTAGTATTGTGGAGTAACTGCAATGTTGTTGATCTATCAGTTTTCTCCTATCACAGCCATTAAACTATAACTGTTTTAAAATCACCATTGGCCTCATGGTGAAATCCCTGAGCGTTTTCCCTCTTCTCCGGCAACTGAGTTAGGAAGGACGCCTGTATCTTTGTAGTGACTGGGTGTATTGATACACCATCCAAAGTGTAATTAATAATCATCACCATGCTCAAAGGGATATTCAGTATCTACTTCTTTTTTTTTTACCCATCTGCCAATAGGTGCCCTTCTTTGTGAGGCATTGAAAAACCTCCCTGGTCTTTGTGGTTGAATCTGTGCTTGAAATTCACTGCTCGACTGAGGGACCTTACAATTAACTGTATCTATGGGGTACGGAGATGGAGTAGTCATTCAAAAATCTTATTAACCACTATTGTTGCACACAGAGTGAATCCATGCAACTTATTATGTAACTTGTTAAGCACATTTTCTCCTGAACTTATTTATGCTTGCCATAACAAAGGGGTTGAACACTTATTGAGTCGACAAAATTCGACCGTGACATTATTTGGTATTGTGTGTAGATCAGTGACACAAAATCTCAATTTAATCCATACTTTCTGAAGGAACTGTACATGATGAGACAACACATAAATAAATAGGGCAATCTGTACGTTAAAAGGTCCAATGCAGCTGTTTTTATCTCAATATCAAATCATTTCTGGGTAACAATTAAGTACCTTACTGTGATTGTTTTCAACAAAAATGGTCAAAAATAATAAAAAATAGGTACTTAGGAAAATTAATTTTTGCTAGGACTGTCTGGAAGTGGTCTGAGAGAGGGGCCTAATTGGAGGAACCTAATGGGAGGGATGTGTCACCTCAAAAACCAGCTGTTATTGGTAGAGAGGATGGGGAACTCTCTTTGTTATTGGTCTATTAACGTATACCGCCTTAAAAAAAAAAAAACACCCCAAAAACCTCAAACAGCTCTTACACTAAAAGTGCATTATCATAATTTTCACAATTTCACAGTATTATTCCAACATCACAGTGTGGAAATATATATAAAACACAGGAAAATCACGTTTTTGACTGCACTGCCCCTTTAATAGATTTAACCGGGAAGATCTGAATACATTTACTGGATATCAATTGCATTGTGGCGTTTGAATTGAATTCAGTCCACCAAATATGGAGTAAAACAAAGCCATAAAATCAGTCAATTTACATGTCTGAAATAGTGTGTTTTGATGTTCTTCAAAGAGCTATACATTTCCGATCCTTTATGCTTCAGTTGATGTGCAAAATCCCGTTATCGGCTGTCACAAGAACCTTGGTTTGACAGACACACATATGGATACATCTGTGGGTCTGTTTGTTCGAGCCATACAAGGTGGACACAGATGGGATCAAACACTAAAAGATACTGTAGCTACACACCGCTGTTGTGTAATTAGACACTATGACTCTAAAACAGAACACTCACATCCGTAGGAAGAAAAATGCCCCCGCATGTCCATGTCTGCCTGACTCCTGGTTCCTTCCATTACCAAGCATACTTATTTAAAACTATTTTTGCACAACCAGCAACGTCTGTCCCATTATGTTGGACAAGAAAAATGCCAACATGATGATGACGTCCAAAACCAATACGGTATACTGCACTAAGATGTTTAGAGCTATCCAATTTCACATTATGTCTGAGACAGCAATAATTTTCTTCCAGTAAATTGCCTCCACTGTACATACAAATCTATTTTTACTGTATAAATTGCCTCACATGAGTTGGGGAAAGCACTAATTGCATTTGAGAGCCAAACTTTGAGTCTCTTCGTTCCAAACTCGGACGGTTTCGGCCAAGGACAAGTATTATCTCTGGCTCCATAATTACTGTTGGCAATAATCTATTCATGAAATAATGAATGAATCTCCCAAGTTCATTTATATTCTGCTTTGTCATGTTTGGCAGGCAGAGAGAACAAGTCTGAATGCATTTCACATTTAAACTTCATCTTCGTCAAATTAGAGTCGCAGGCAGGGGCTTGCTTCATTGATACATGGGATATAGATCACCTTCCTCTCTCAATCTCATTCCCGGGAATGAAAATGCTGGATCTGTCTGCAAAATACACCATTGTCTGTGTTGCAAACATTTCAAGTAACCAGAGTGTGTTTTGATTTCTTACAATTTGTTAAAAAAGTGCCACAGTTTGTTTTGATTACACAGACTGCCATCATACTGTCACGTGTCGAGCCATTGAGGATTTTTTTTCACCCCATCACAACCATTCAGTATCGTGGCGCATATCATAATTGGTGCATGCACCCATGAAAGTAACATCGAAGAATGTAATTACAGTTTCTACACAGGCATCATGGCTGATTTTGTGGTGACGACGACATACACAGTAATTGGACACTAGTGCAAAATAGCAGGTATTTCTCTAGCTACGCGCTTTGTTAGCTCCGGAGTCAGTTAGGATGAAGCATTTGCAGGGATACTGTCACTGAATGAAATATTGCTGCATCTCTAATTGCCTTTCTCAAAGATGTTATAATTATAATCATAAAATGACCCCGGGTCTGTGCTTGTTAAATCAAGGAATGAAGTACGGTTGTATGCACAGTCCAACGTTGTCAAATGAAAATGTTTTCTCGTCATTACCTTGACCGTTAAATGACTCATAACTCTGTCTCAGTTTACGATAGTATGATGATAGAGTAGTGGAGGCACCTTTAATGGGTCGTAAAAAAAAAACTATTAACGACTGCTTTGAAGTAGCTTTTTGAAGTCTTTGGATGCCACTAGGTGGATCTAAAATCTTTATGATCTCAAAACTATTTAGATTTTCTGTACGGTAACAACAGAAATTAGCCGCACCCCACGATCATTAGCATTCAATGTCCTCGTCAATGGGTTGACTTGACTGTGCAGATCATTCCATAGCAACATATCAGTAGCAATCCATATCTAGCTGTAAAAGACTAACAGAAACCTTGAATTCTACAACAAGCCTCTGTCATGTTGTAAATATCTCAATACCACTACCAACCCCCACAACGCACATCTCCCAACACACCATCTTCTCTCCACCTGTGGCATCCCCTCCCCCTCCCGTTTCATTCCCAGAGCCAGTGAGGTTTCACCTCATGATCCAACAGGCAATTTGTCTCAGCGTGAGCAGCCAATTAGGGAGGTGATGCTCACCTCCGGTGGACGCCTGCCATACACCTGGAGAGAGGAAACAGAGCTGTGACCCCCCCTCCTTTACACACACACTTCCTGACTCTCACACACATACGCCTCCTCACTCCCACTGACACATATACACACTAGCACATGCATGCTTACCTCACTCGACCCCCCTGAGGTGCCAAGGCACCCACTTACGCTGCACTGTCATGTACAGATGAGCTCCACGCTATATTTGGACTGTTTTGACAGGGAGACAGCTAGGAATCATGGGCCTAACCGACTGGAATAGAACTCTACTGTGGCGATCAGCAGGAACATCAACAACATAAAGTACAACTGGGGTGTATTAATTAGTCGCAGACCGTTGAAAAACGTTTTTGCAACAGACCAAACATTCTGCAACGGCCAGGGCTGTCTACCTAGAGCCAGGATGTTTTTCACCGGAAGTACTGTAGTACTGCTAGCTGGGTCAGGAGGAAGAGAAGGGAAGGGTGATCAAAGAGTGTTCACTGTCACCTTGTCATGTTATTGCTCACCCCAGACTTCAATCCAAGCGTCACTCAATGACTGTTATGGATGATTCTGTCTTTACTAAAGGTTTGCCGAGATGGTCTGTTAAAGGCACATGTGCCATTGTGTTGTATAGAACATGAAGAAGAATCCAATCCGGATGCAGTCATGTACAAAAACAAGCACAATGTACTCCGGTCCACACTATCACAACTATCTGATGAATGTCGGGGAATGAAAATCACAAAGTCAACAACAGTGCCTCTGATTCTCAGACCTAGAGTTCTAATGAAGCTAACAATGCTCTTCATCTCCCACTGCTGCCTCTTCATTGGTTCAGTAAGTGAGGCATTCGTCTGGTGGCCGCGATAATGACCTTTGACACGTGCCTTGTTGATCTGATTCCATGTAGAGGTCACAGGTGTCTTCCAATTATCCTTAATCGTCCATTTAGTTTAAGGCAAAGCACAGAGGGGCAATAATCCACTTAAGAGATGAAATAATAGCAGTCTCTGGCAGTGAATCACAAAACAACCGAATAGCCTAAAGTGTAGAATTTGTGTTAGTAGGAATTTGATTTGGCAAATAGAGTCTGAGACGCATCTAAATGCACTTTATTTTTTTCAGTTTCTGGAGGTGCCTGCAACGTTTCCTCTTTGAAAGCGGTCAGCGTTCTCACTTTGATTTCTCGCTTTGCCCATGGAGTAATTGACAGTGACACACGCGGAGGTCTTTGGCCTCGGCTGTATCGTAGCTGTGAGGTGACAGCCAATAGACATGGCCTGCATGCTTGGACAGAGGCAGGCAAAAAAAAGCAGCATCAGCACTGAACACAGAATCATCAACACTGAACAAAATATCATCAGCGCTGAACAAAAAATCATCAGCATTGAACAAAAAATCATCAGCACTGCACAAAAAAAAATCTGCACTGAACAAAAAATAATCAACACTGAACAAAAAATATAACATGCAACAATTTCAACAATTTTACTGAGTCACGGTTCATATAAGGAAATCAGTCAATTTAAATAAATAAATTAGGTCCTAATCTATGGATTTCACATGACTGGGAATACAGATATGCATCTGTTGGTCATAGATACCTTTAAAAAAGTAGTGGCGTGGATCAGAAAACCAGTCAGTATCTGCTGTGGCCACCATTTGCCTCATGCAGCCCGACCCATCTCCTTCACATAGAGTTGATCAGGCTGTTGATTTTGGCCTGTGGAATGTTGTCCCATTCCTCGTCAATGGCTGTGCGAAGTTGCTGTATATTGCCGGGAACTAGAACACGCCGTCGTACACATCGATCCAGAGCATCCCAAACATGCTCAATGGGTGACATGTCTGGTGAGTACTCAGGCCATGGAAGAACTGGGACATTTTCAGCTTCTAGGAATTGTGTACAGATCCTTGCGACATGGGGCTGTGCATTATCATGCTGAAACATGACGTGATGGCGGCGGATGAATGGCATGACAATGGGCCTCAGAATCTCTTCACGGTATCTCTGTGCATTCAAATTGCCATTGATAAAATGCAATTGTGTTAGTTGTCCGTATCTTATGCCTGCCCGTACCATAACCCCACCACCACCATGGGGCACTCTGTTCACATAGTTGACATCAGCAAACCGCTCGACCACACAACGCCAAATACGCTGTCTGCCATGTGCCCAGTATAGTTGAAACCGAGATTCATCCGTGAAGAGCACCCTTCTCCAGCATGCCAGTGGCCATCAAAGGTGAGCATTTGCCCAATGAAGTCGGTTACGACGCCGAACTGCAGTCGTGTCAAGACCCTGGTGAGGACGATGCGCACGCAGATGAGCTTCCCTGAGACGGTTTCTGATAGTTTGTGCAGAAATTCTTAGACTCTTCAAACCCACAGTTTCATCAGCTGTCCGGTTGGATGGTCTCAGATGATCCCGCAGGTGAAGAAGCTGGATGTGGAGGTCCTGGGCTGGCGTGGTTACACGTGGTCTGCGGTTGTGAGGCAGGTTGGACGTACTGCCAAATTCTCTAAAACGACATTGGAGGCTTATGGTAGAGAAATAAACATTAAATACTCTGGCAACAGCTCTGGTGGACATTACTGCAGTCAGCATGCCAATTACACGCAACCTCAAAACTTGAGACATCTGTGGCATTGTGTTGTGTGACAAAACTGCACATTTTAGAGTGGCCTTTTATTGTCCCCAGCACAAGGTGCACCTGTTTAATGATCATGCTGTTTAATCAGCTTCTTGATATGCCACACCTGTCAGGTGGATGGATTGATTATCTTGGCAAAGGAGAAATGCTCACTAACAAGGATGTAAATAAAAATTGAGGGAAATAGGCTTTTTGTGCTTATGGAATATTTCTAGGAGATTTTATTTCAGCTCATGAAACATGGGACCAACACTACAGGTTGTGTTTTATATTTTTTGTTCAGTATAGTTATAACACCAATCAAGGTGCCTGTTTGTTGAGTCTAGGGCTTTGCACAAGTTGCCAATTCCTTGAAATGTATAATAACCCTCTCCGACATCAATCTATCAACTGAAACGTCAACAACTGTAAGGTAAAGATCAAGCTAATTTTGGACATTTGACCGCTGCCTTTGCATGCAAGTGATGAGTCATCGGAAGTCCATACATTACACCACCGATAAATGAGCGAGATGGATGTGACATTTTCGTGGCAGGGGGCTGCAGCATTGTCAAGGTATCAAAGCTAGCAGTCCTCTGTGTACTAATCCTCCTCCCACCTCTTCCTATCTCTCTTTCCCTGTCTCTCTCTCTTCCTCTCTCGCTCTCTCTTCCTCTCCCTCCCTCCCTCAAAACACCATCCCTCCACAGTCAGACACAGAGTTCTGGGACAAGATGCAGGCAGAGTGGGAGGAGCTAGCACGACGGAACTGGCTAACGGAGAACGAGCAGGCCCAGATCCCCTCCAGTGTGTCTCCTCACGAGAAGGTTACTATTCTCACCTTTTGACCTCTGTTATCATAGTAATGTCTGTCTAGATGCCCTGTTTAGATGCCTATCATGTTCTACTTAATGAAGGGGAAATAAAGCCTGTGAACTTGATGATTTAGAGATGATCATGTGCTGCACATACACTACATGATGTACTGATTTTAACCCGATGCGGGTCAATAGCTAGCCCAGATTGTTTCAAACCTGGCACTCATAAGCATATGCTTACTTTTAGTGCAATCGGTGCTTTGATATGCTTGAGCTACTGTATATAGTCTAAATGAACGGACCTTTTTATATCAGCGAGATTGAAGCATATCTGACTTTTTGATTGATCCCAAGTTCTAAGAGGAAGAGCTGTTTCAAAACTCGAGTTCAGAACTCGGCAACAACACACCAGGGGTAATTTCAGTCTGAAAATGCAAAGTTTAACATTTAACGAGACCGCGAACCCAAAGGACCTTTGTCCAGGTTTTGATGTTAAGCAGAAAGCCAGAAAAGATAAATTGGTGCTGAGAGTATGCTTAAATATTCCAGTCTAGAGGACGGTCGTTCAGTGCAGCCATTTATTTGAATACAGAGAGCTGACATTGGTGATTTAAAAAATATATATATTATTGGTGACAGGGATACTACTTCCACATGGACAACCCCTACAAGGACTGGCCAAACGCGTTTGAGGAAGGTCTTCGAAAGTCCAAAGAGGGAGACCTGCCCAACGCTGTGCTGCTACTGGAGGGGGCCATCTTGCAGGACCCCCAGGACTCAGAGGTGAACAGGCACAGGGGGGGGCTGATGAGATGCAGGCACAGTAAACACACGCATTACCAGCATGACTTTCCCACAGGACCATAATGGACTGGCACCAACTGCCAATCAGCCTGTTCAGACAACACCATACAAAAAAAAAAATCAGGGCGCGTTAAGTGGCCAACGCTGATTGCTAGTGGAGGACTGGGGTGTTCTACTGTTAGAGTTGTTTACTGCAGCAAAACTACCCAGTCTTCAACTCCAAATGAGAATGAGAAACTCCATTTGAGTAATAGCTATTTTCTCAGGTTTTTCTCTCCTGCTAATTTCATCTCAATTGTAACAGCAGCGACTTATTACCACCCCAGAGGGCATTAATAGCAACAGAACTCGGGAATCCTGTAAAATATACGTAACTGTGCCGGTTATTCCAAGGAAAGGATAATCCCACAGTGTATGGAACTAATATGATTCTAAAATTCCTGTTTAGTGGCTTATCTTTGTGCTGTGGAGACCACTGGATAGTTCGTAGATAGTTTCACCCTTATTTCCTCTCATTCAAGACTTGATTCATAGCGTTGTGCTACAAATTGAGTATCAATGTCATTGCACAAAATAAACCAGCACGCAGATTAAACTACATAGATCATATTTGTTTGTTCACAGAGACTTTAACAGACATGTCATCTAGTCTGTTTGCGTTGCAGATTCAGCTTGAACTCATAGATGTCTAAATACACATGGTACTCGGAGGGTATGGAGATTCAAAGTTGGGTTCCCCAGCTAAAAGGTGTCCCATAACTCCCATCCACAATGCTGAACCATGACTTTCCAGTTCGTCCCATACATGATTCATCGAGCAATAACTAAGCATGACTCATCAGGTACACTTAATGAATTTGGTTAGTTGCCAACGACTGAGAAGTCGTGACCTCAATTATCATTCGATGTCTCAGGTGAGCTGTTGCCAAAGTGGCATGTACCCTGCAATATTATCTCATTAATTGCTATTGGCTCTTTAAAACGATACAATACCAGGATGCTTCATCTGAATAGGAACTCCCAATACCGGAGGGAGGGGGAGGCTCAACAATCCTAAATGAACTTGGATGCCATAGCACTATTGTTATTTTTTTCTGTCAGGTAGCTTAGTGGTTAAGAGCGTTGTGCCAGTAACCGAAAGGTCGCTGGTTCTAATCCCTGAGCCGACTAGGTGAAAAATCTGTCAATGTGCCCTTGAGCAAGGCACTTAACCCTAATTGCTCCTGTAAGTCGCTCTGGATAAGAGCGTCTGCTAAATGACCAAAAAAATAATAATTTTTAAATAAAAGAAGACAAACCTCAAAGCGAATCACCTTGCAATTTTTATTGCAGCCATTGTATTTTGACGTGCCCTAACTTCACTTAAGACAAACCTCAGACAAAAGTTTGTATTGCAGAGACTTTTTGAGATGCATGATGCTTCCTAACTGTTGTGTTCTTTACCAACGGCAGAATCAATCTATTTACCTGGTGTGTGAGCGGTACTGAGAGCACTGACTGACAGTGAGCCATCCTATGTCTCAGAGAGAGCTGAGCTCTGCATCTAGTCCACACCGTCTCTCCTAACGAAGTCTCTCCTTAGAGAAGGTGGTAAGCCCAGGTGATGACCCTGGTGATGACTCCCCATTGTCTCCCCAGGCTTGGCAGGTGTTGGGGACCACCCAGGCCGAGAATGAGAATGAGCAGGCAGCTATCGTCTCCCTCCAGAGGTAAGGAGGTGGAACTGCACAAGGTGGTCCCATAGGCACAACACGGCAATACACTGCATGCATTTGCCACTTCTCTGTAGTTTCCAACAGCTGTCAGGTCCTTCAGGCATGTATAGCCATCTTAGATACATTTAGATAGAGGAAGTTAGATATGGTATGTAAGGTATTCAAAGCCCTGGACCTAGGCTACTACTACATGTTGTTGATTGGCTCTGTCTACAGCCATTAAAGATTTTGTATTTGTATTTATTAGGGATCCCCATTAGCTGCTACCAATTCACCAGCTACTCTTCCTGCGGTCCAAACACACTAAGGCACTTACATTACGCATAAAACAAAAGATAAAACAGTACATAATCTAACGTTATTACACCACTACAGATCTACAATACAAAATGTATAATACCACCATACACCAATATTACAATGTACGTGTGTGTAGAGTGCGTGTGCTAGCATGTGTCTGTACCTGTGTGTGTGTGTCTTCACAGTCCCCGCTGTTCCATAAGGTGCATTTTTATCTGTTTTTTAAATCTGCTTCTACTGCTGGCATGAGTTACTTGATGTGGAATAGAGTTCCATGTAGTCATGGCTCTAGGTAGTACTGTGCACCTCCCATAGTCTGTTATTGACTTGGGGACTGTGAAGAGACCTCTGGTGGCATGTCTTGTGGGGTATGCATGGGTGTCCTTGTGGGGTATGCATTCAGCTTGTCAACACTTCTTACAAAAACAAGTAGTGATAAAGTAAATCTCTCCTCCACTTTGAGCCATGAGAGATTGACATGCATATCATTAATGTTAGCTCTCCGTGTACATTTAAGGGCCAGCCATGCTACCCTGTTCTGAGCCAATTGTAATTTTCCTAAGTCCCTCTTTGTGGCACGTGACCACACGACTCAACAGTAGTCGGGGCGGAAGGTAGCCTGTCGGGTAGGAGCGTTGGGCCAGTAACCAAAAGGTTGCTGGATCGAATTCCTGAGCTGACAGATAATGCAATCCCTTTCCCACTTGGACAAGAGGAACACCTACGTGAGAATGCTATTCATCGACTACAGCTCAGCGTTCAACACCATAGTGCCCTCAAAGCTAATCACTAAGCTAAGGACCCTGGGACTAAACACCTCCGTCTGCCCTTACCGCCCTCAGGTGGTAAGGGTAGGTAACAACACATCTGCTATGCTGATCCTCAACACGGGGGCCCCTCAGGGGTGCATGCTCAGTCCCCTCCTGTACTCCCTGTTCATCCATGACTGCATGGCCAGGCACGACTCCAACACCATCATTTGGTTTGCCGACGACACAACAGTGGTAGGCCTGATCACCGACAGCGATGAGACAGCCTATAGGGAGGAGGTCAGAGACCTGGCCGTGTGGTGCCAGGATAACAACCTCTCCCTCAACGTGATCAAGACAAAGGAGATGATTGTGGACTACAGGAAAGAAAAGAGGACTGAGCACGCCTCCATTCTCATCGACGGGGCTGTAGTGGAACAGGTTGAGAGCTTCAAGTTCCTTGGTGTCCACATCACCAACAAACTTTCATGGTCCAAACACACCAAGACAGTCGTGAAGAGGGCACGACAAAGCCTATTCCCCCTCAGGAGACTG
This sequence comes from Coregonus clupeaformis, assembly GCF_020615455.1. Taxonomy (NCBI): domain Eukaryota; kingdom Metazoa; phylum Chordata; class Actinopteri; order Salmoniformes; family Salmonidae; genus Coregonus; species Coregonus clupeaformis. The sequence continues at coordinate 20,982,603 of NC_059202.1, forward strand.
AAAAGATTTGGCATGGGTCCTCAGATCCTTAAAAAGTTATACAGCAGTACCATCGAGAACATGCTGACTGGTTGCATCACCGCCTGGTATGGCAACTGCTCGGCCTCCGACCGCAAGGCACTACAGAGCTTCCTGCCATCCAGGACCTCTATACCAGGCGGTGTCAGAGGAAGGCCCTAAAAATGTTCAATGACTCCAGCCACCCTAGTCATAGACTGTTCTCTCTGCTACCGCACGGCAAGCGGTACCGGAGTGCCAAGTCTAGGTCCAAAAGGCTTCTTAAAAGCTACCCTCAAGCCATAAGACTCCTGAACAGCTAATCATGGCTACCCGGGCTATTTGCATTGCTCCCCCCACCCCACCCTCACCCCCTCTTTTACGCTGCTGCTACTCTGTTTATTATCTATGCATAGTCACTTTAACTCTACCCACATGTACATATTACCTCAATTACCTCGACTAACCGGTGCCCCCGCACATTGACTCTGTACCGGTACCCCCTGTATATAGCCTCCCTACTGTTATTTTATTTTACTATCTATTTTTTACTTAACACTTTTTTCTTCTTCTTAAAACTGCATTGTTGGTTAAGGGCTTGTAAGTAAACATTTCACTGTAAGGTCTAAACCTGTTGTATTCGGCACATGTGGCAAATGAAATGTGATTTGAAAAATCTCTCGTTCTGCTCCTGAGCAAGGCAGTTAACCCACTGTTCCCTGGGCGCTGATGACGTGGATGTCGATTAAGCCAGTCCCCCCGCACCTCTCTGATTCAGAGGGGTTGGGTTAAATGCGGAAGACACATTTCAGTTGAATGCATTCAGTTGTACAACTGACTAGGTATCCCACTTTCCCTAGTCCAGGTGCGACAAAATGAGGACCTGTGTTGTTAAGAAGGCAGAGCAGTGTTTTATTATGGACAGACTTCTCCCCATCTTCAAATCAAATAAAATAAAATTTTATTTGTCACATACACGTGTTTAGCAGATGTTATAGCGGGTGTAGCGAATTGCTTGTGCTTCTAGCTCCGACAGTGCAGTAATATCTAACAATTACACAACATATACCCAATACACACAAAAAAGTAAGGAATGGGATTTAAGAATATATACATATATGGACAAGCAATGACAGAGCGGCATGGACTAAGATACAGTAGAATATTATGGAATAGAATGCAGTGGGAATACAGGTTTTCCTACTTACAAAGCATGTAGAGGTCTGTAATTTTTATCATAGGTTCACTTCAACTGTAAGAGACGGAATCTAAAACAAAAATCCAGAAAATCACATTGTATGATTTTTAAGAAATTAATTTGCATTTTATTGCATGACATAAGTATTTGATACATCAGAAAAGCAGAACTTAATATTTGGTACAGAAACCTTTGTTTGCAATTACAGAGATCATATGTTTCCTGTAGGTCTTGACCAGGTTTGCACACACTGCAGCAGGGATTTTGGCCCACTCCTGCATACAGACCTTCTCCAGATCCTTCAGGTTTCGGGGCTGTCGCTGGGCAATACGGACTTTCAGCTCCCTCCAAAGATTTTCTATTGGGTTCAGGTCTGGAGACTGGCTAGGCCACTCCAGGACCTTGAGATGCATCTTACGGAGCCACTCCTTAGTTGCCCTGGCTGTGTGTTTCGGGTCGTTGTCATGCTGGAAGACCCAGCCACGACCCATCTTCAATGCTCTTACTGAGGGAAGGAGGTTGTTGGCCAAGATCTCACGATACATGGCCCCATCCATCCTCCCCTCAATACGGTGCAGTCGTCCTGTCCCCTTTGCAGAAAAGCATCCCCAAAGAATGATGTTTCCACCTCCATACTTCACAGTTGGGATGGTGTTCTTGGGGTTGTACTCATCCTTCTTCTTCCTCCAAACACGGCGAGTGGAGTTTAGACCAAAAAGCTCTATTTTTGTCTCATCAGACCACATGACCTTCTCCCATTCCTCCTCTGGATCATCCAGATGGTCATTGGCAAACTTCAGACGGGCCTGGACATGCGCTGGCTTGAGCAGGGGGACCTTGCGTGCGCTGCAGGATTTTAATCCATGACGGCATAGTGTGTTACTAATGGTTTTCTTTGAGACTGTGGTCCCAGCTCTCTTCAGGTCATTGACCAGGTCCTGCCGTGTAGTTCTGGGCTGATCCCTTACCTTCCTCATGATCATTGATGCCCCACGAGGTGAGATCTTGCATGGAGCCCCAGACCGAGGGTGATTGACCGTCATCTTGAACTTCTTCCATTTTCTAATAATTGCGCCAACAGTTGTTGCCTTCTCCCCAAGCTGCTTGCCTATTGTCCTGTAGCCCATCCCAGCCTTGTGCAGGTCTACAATTTCATCCCTGATGTCCTTACACAGCTCTCTGGTCTTGGCCATTGTGGAGAGGTTGGAGTCTGTTTGATTGAGTGTGTGGACAGGTGTCTTTTATACAGGTAACGAGTTCAAACATGTGCAGTTAATACAGGTAATGAGTGGAGAACAGGAGGGCTTCTTAAAGAAAAACTAACAGGTCTGTGAGAGCCGGAATTCTTACTGGTTGGTAGGTGATCAAATACTTATGTCATGCAATAAAATGCAAATTAATTACTTAAAAATCATACAATGTGATTTTCTGGATTTTTGTTTTAGATTCCGTCTCTCACTGTTGAAGTGTACCTATGATAAAAATTACAGACCTCTACATGCTTTGTAAGTAGGAAAACCTGCAAAATCGGCAGTGTATCAAATACTTGTTCTCCCCACTGTACATATGAAATGAGTAGTGCAAGATATGTAAACATTATTAAAGTGACTAGTGTTCCATTTTTTAAAGTGGCCAGTGATTTCAATAGGCAGCAGCAGCCTCTAATGTGCTAGTGATGGCTATTTAACAGTCTGATGGCCTTGAGATAGAAGCTGTTTTTCATTCTCTCTGTCCCAGCTTTGATGCACCTGTACTGACCTCGCCTTCTGGATGATAGCGGGGTGAACAGGCAGTGGCCCGGGTGGTTGATGTCCTTGATGATCTTTTTGGCCTTCCTGTGACATCGGTTGCTGTATGTGTCTTGGAGGGCGGGTAGTTTGCCCCCGGTAATGTGTTTGGCAGACCGCACCACCATCTGGAGAGCCCTGCGGTTGTGGGCGGTGTAGTTGCCGTACCAGGCGGTGATACAGCCCGACAGGATGCTCTCAATTGTGCATCTGTAAAAGTTTGTGAGGGTTTTAGGTGATAAGCCACATTTCTTCAGCCTCCTGAGGTTGAAGAGGCTCTGTTGCGCCTTCTTCACCACACTGTCTGCGTGGGTGGACCATTTCAGTTTGTTGGTGATGTGTACGCCAAGGAACTTGAAGCTTTCCACCTTCTCCACTGCGGTCCCGTCGATGTGGATAGGGGGGTTTCCTGAAGTCCACGATCATCTCCTTTGTTTTGTTGATGTTGAGTGAGAGGTTATTTTCCTGGCACCACACTCCCAGAGCCCTCACCTCCTCCCTGTAGGCGGTCTCGTCATTGTTGGTAATCAAGCCTACTTCTGTTGTGTCGTCTGCAAACTTGATGATTGAGTTGGAGGCGTGCTTGGCCACGCAGTCATGGGTGAACAGGGAGTACAGGAGGGGGCTGAGCACGCACCCTTGTGGGGCCCCAGTGTTGAGGATCAGCGAAGTGGAGATGTTATTTCCTACCTTCACCACCTGGGGGCGGCCCGTCAGGAAGTCCAGGACCCAGTTGCACAGGGCGGGGTTCAGACCCAGGGCCTCGAGCTTAATGATGAGCTTGGAGGGTACTATGGTGTTGAATGCTGAGCTATAGTCAATGAACAACATTCTTACATAGGTATTCCTCTTGTCCAGATGGGATAGGGCAGTGTGCAGTGTGATGGCAATTGCATCGTCTGTGGATCTATTGGGGCGGTAAGCAAATTGAAGTGGGTCTAGGGTGACAGGTAAGGTAGAGGTGATATGATCCTTGACTAGTCTCTCAAAGCACTTCATGATGACAGAGGTGAGTGCTACAGGGCGATAGTCATTTAGTTCAGTTACCTTTGCTTTCTTGGGTACAGGAACAATGGAGGCTACTGTTGTATCAACATGTTTTGACCATGAGAGTTTACAATCCAGGGTTACTCCAAGCAGTTTAGTCACCTCAACTTGCTCAATTTCCACATTATTCATTACAAGATGTAGTTGAGGTTTAGGGTTTATTGAATCATTTGTCCCAAATACAATGCTTTTAGTTTTTGAAATATTTAGGCCTAACTTATTCCTTGCCACCCATTCTGAAACTAACTGCAGCTCTTTGTTAAGTGTTGCAGTCATTTCAGTCATTGTAGTAGCTGACATGTATAGTGTTGAGTCATCCGCATACACAGACACACTGGCTTTACTCAAAGCCAGTGGCATGTCGTTAGTAAAGATTGAAAAAAGTAATGGGCCTAGACAGCTGCCTTGGGGAATTCCTTATTCTACCTGGATTATGTTGGAAAGGCTTCCATTAAAGAACACCCTCTGTGTTCTGTTAGACAAATAACTCTTTATCCACAATATAGAAGGGGCTGTAAAGCCATAACACATGCGTTTTTCCAGCAGCAGACTATGATCGATAATGTCAAAAGCCGCACTGAAGTCTAACAAAACAGCCCCAACAATCTTTTTATCATCAATTTCTCTCAGCCAATCATCAATCATTTGTGTAAGTGCTGTGCTTGTTGAATGTCCTTCCCTATAAGCGTGCTGAAAGTTTGTCAATTTGTTTACTGTAAAATAGCATTGTATCTGGTTAAACACAATTTTTTCCAAAAGTTTACTAAGGGTTGGCAACAGGCTGATTGGTCGGCTATTTGAGCCAGTAAAGGGGGCTTTACTATTCTTGTGTAGCAGAATGACTTTTGCATACCTCCAGGCCTGAGGGCACACACTTTCTAGTAGGCTTAAATTGGAGATATGGCAAATAGGAGTGGCAATATCGTCCGCTATTATCCTCAGTAATTTTCCATTCAAGTTGTCTTTGTAATTTTTTCACGTCTTCCACACTAACTTTACGGAATTCTAAATGACGCTTGTCTTTCATAATTTGGTCAGATATACTTGGATTTGTGTAAAGATGTTTTCCTCAGAATATACAAATCAGGTCCATAATTACTTGACACCCTTGATAAAGATGAGCAAAAAATACTGTATAAAATAAATAATTCAAATACTGAGCTATATTGTATGCTCAAAAAAGCAGAGAAATTATATTATTTTATACTAAAAAAATTGTTTAACAAGTAATCCATTATCATATATTTTTTTTTACATAGGTGTCAAAATTATTGGCAACACTGTTTCCAATACTCCGGCACCCTCCCCTTGCAAGGATAATAGCAATTAGCCTTTTTCTAAAATTAGATTGGAGAACATATTGGGAGGGATCTTAGATCATTCCTCCATACAGAATCTTTCCAGATCCTTGATATCCTTCATCTGCGCTTATGGACTGCCCTCCTCAATTCAAACCACAGGTTTTCAATGGGGTTCAAGTTCGGAGACTGAGATGGCCATTGCAAAATGTTGATTTTGTGGTCAATTAACAATTTTTTGTGGATTTTAATGTGTGATTGGGGTTATTGTCTTGCTTGAAGATCCACTTGCGGCCAAGTTTCAGCCTCCTGGCAGAGGCAACCAGGTTTTGGGCTAAAATGTCCTGGTACTTGGTAAAGAATCTTTAGGGGTGCCAATAATTTTGACACATATATTTTTGCGGAAAAAAAATAGTATTACTTGTTAAACAAAATCTCTTTCTAACCCTACAATGGAGAAAAATGTAAATCAAGTGTTTTGGGGTTATTTAATTATTGGTGTTAAAACCAATGGTTTAAAACTAAATATTTTAAATGATCTTCTCAGAATGCCAGTAATCCCCTGAAATCCAGCAATATTATTAATGCCACACTGCTTCTATTTTTCATTATGTTTTAGCTGACTTTTAATGTAGGCCCATTGTTGATGTAGGCTGGATTAGAGAACTCAGAGGAAAACATCACAGTTTTACATTTTTTTGTAGCAGATTTGTATCTTAAAACGATGAACGGAGCATCTGCACTGCATACCTACCGTAAACAAACTTTATCTAACAGCCAGAGGCCTATGGCACAGTAGCAAGTCTGGCAGAAATGATTTGGTTTTCCTCTCATTACAAGCTTTTAAGGAAGTTGAAGCATTTGACTGTCAGTCTGTCACAAATCTCAGTGAAACATTATTCTTGATGAAAGCTAAATCTGTTTTTTGGCTCTTCCCTGAGTGCTCTCTAATCCTTGTTGTTCGTCCAACATAGTGCTATTTTCCTCTGATGCAACAGCAACACTACGTACAAGATAAAACATTTCCCCTGGTTAACTTTAAATGTGAACAGTAGCAACAGCAATTGCAAGTCTAAGCTCCAAAGTAGCTCCTACTAACAAATGCTTTTGAAAGCAATATGTCTGGGGTGAGTGGTCCTTGCCACCTGACCCCAGGCGTCATTATGTGCCTCCTGATGTTCCCTGTCCCAATTAGTGTATGTCAAACCCTTTGCTCCACTTTAAAGTGCTCATTAACCCCCCTTTAACCCCCTCTTGGCCTCCTCTCTCTGTATCTCCAGGTGTCTGGAGCTCCACCCCAACAACCTCCAGGCCCTCATGGCCCTGGCGGTGAGCCTGACCAACACGGGCATGAGGCAGGACGCCTGCGAGGCACTGCTGCGCTGGCTCCGCCACAACTCCAAGTACAAGCACCTACTGAAAGGAAAGAGCCACCTGGCGGGCTCCCCGGGCTCCCAACGTAGGATGTCTCGTGTCTCTACTGTGGGCAGATATGAGAGGTATAAGGACTGGATAGCACTAGCATAGATTCCATAGGTGTAAGTACTGGATAGCACTAGCATAGATCCCATAGGTGTAAGTATTTATTTGTATTTGTATTTATTAGGTATCCCCATTAGCTGCTGCCAAAGCAGCAGCTACTCTTCCTGGGGTCCAAACATAGTAAAGCACTTACATTACATATAAAACAAAAGATAAAACAGTACATCATATGACATTATTACACCACTACCTATCTACAATACAAAATGTTTAATACCACCATACAACAATATCACAATGCGTGCGTATGCATGTGTCTGTACGTTTTGTGTGTGTCTCTTCACAGTCCCCGCTGTTCCATAAGGTGTATTTTTACCTGTTTTCTAAATCTGATTCTACTGCTTGCATCAGTTACCTGATGTGGAATAGAGCTCCATGTAGTCATGGCTCTATGTAGTACTGTGCACCTCCCATAGTCTGTTCTGGACTTGGGGACCGTGAAGAGACCTCTGGTCTAAGTACTGGATAGCACTACCATAGATCCCATAGGTGTAAGTAAGTGCATGCTCATTTGTAGGAGAACGTTATAGGATGACTGTACAATGTTGAGAACGAGAAGAGATACAGGCCAGTCAGGATTACACAATTAACATTGGAGTAGCATGACGTACTACACTAAGTGGCGGGGCACCTTCATTGGACATCACTAAATCTGACATTACATGACTTTTTTTTTAAGCAAATGGCTGGCACGATCTCTGTGTCCTTTACAGTCTCTTTGCCTGAGCACTGTGATAATATTACACAATGGCTGATTGATGCATATTTTATGCTATGGTGTGCTTTATGTCGCCCGCTCAGTTATGATATCTTTAGCCGGGCCGTTTTAGAAACTAATTCGTTACAGTGTAATGACTATTACCCCTGTCGTCAATGAAAGGAAAAGTTATTTCAAGGTCTTTCAACCACAGCTGGTCTGGGTGTAATTTTATTGCCGATCAAGCAAGCATGCTCGCACGTATTCATCGTCAAACAACCACAATTCAGGGGATCTCCTTCCTTTTTACTTTAAAGGCAGTACTTTCAGGTGCCACATACTCCTGAGTGGCGCAGTGGTCTAAGGCACTGCATCGCAGTGCTAACTGTGCCACTAGAGATCCTGGTTCAAATCCAGGCTCTGTCGCAGCCGGCCGCGACCGGGAGACTCATGGGCGGCGCACAATTGGCCCAGCGTCGTCCAGGGTAGGGGAGGGAATGGCCGGCAGGGATGTAGCTCAGTTGATAGAGCATGGCGTTTGCAACGCCAGGGTTGTGGGTTCGATTCCCACGGGGGGCCAGTATAAAAAAAAAACATGTATTCACTAACTGTAAGTCGCTCTGGATAAGAGCGTCTGTAAAATGTAAAAAATGTAAGAGAAAATAACATTATCAATTAGGAGTCTAGCTATATAATGAATTCTCCCCTTTATAGGAAAGGCATGACTTTATCAAATATTTTACTCAACAGTGAGAGCTCTCTGTCCCTCTCTCTCTCTCTGTCCCTCTCTCTCTCTCTCTCTCTCTCTCTGTCCCTCTCTCTCTCTCTCTGTCCCTCTCTCTCTCTCTCTGTCTCTCTCTCTCTCTCTCTCTCTCTCTCTAGACTCTCAGTCCAGTGTGTCTCTACTCTCTCTCTCTCTCTCTGTCCCTCTCTCTCTCTCTCTCTCTCTCTCTCTCTCTCTCTCTCTCTCTCTCTCTCTCTCTCTCTCTCGACTCTCAGTCCAGTGTGTCTCTACTCTCAATACTCTCAGTCCACTGTGTCTCTACTCTCTAAACTCGCAGTCCAGTGTGTCTCTACTCTCTAGACTCTCAGTCTAGTGTGTCTCTACTCTCTCTCTCTCTCTCCTCTCTCTCTCTCTCTCTCTCTCTCTCTCTCTCTCTCTCTCTCTCTAGACTCTCAGTCCAGTGTGTCTCTACTCTCTAGACTCTCAGTCCAGTGTGTCTCTACTCTCTCTCTCTCTCTCTCTCTCTCTCTCTCTCTCTCTCTCTCTCTCTCTCTCTCTCTCTCTCTCTCTCTCTCTCTCTCTCTCTCTCTCTCTCTCTCAGTCTAGTGTGTCTCTACTCTCTCTCTCTCTCTCTCTCTCAGTCTAGTGTGTCTCTACTCTCTCTCTCTCTCTCTCTCTCTCTCTCTCTCTCTCTCTCTCTCTCTCTCTCTCGACTCTCAGTCCAGTGTGTCTCTACTCTCAATACTCTCAGTCCACTGTGTCTCTACTCTCTAAACTCGCAGTCCAGTGTGTCTCTACTCTCTAGACTCTCAGTCTAATGTGTCTCTACTCTCTCTCTCTCTCTCTCTCTCTCTCTCTCTCTCTCTCTCTCTCTCTCTCTCTCTCTCTACTCTCAGTCCAGTGTGTCTCTACTCTCAATACTCTCAGTCCACTGTGTCTCTACTCTCTAAACTCGCAGTCCAGGTGTCTCTACTCTCTAGACTCTCAGTCTAATGTGTCTCTATCTCTCTCTCTCTCTCTCTCTCTCTCTCTCTCTCTCTCTCTCTCTCAGTCCAGTGTGTCTCTACTCTCTGTGGGCTCTAAGTCCAGTGTGTCTGCCCACAGCTCTCTACTGCCTGAGGTGAAGGATCTGTTTCTGGAGGCGGCCCAGCAGAACAGGGACACCGACCCAGACCTGCAGACGGGCCTGGGAGTGCTGTTTAACATTAGCGCAGAGTTCAACAAAGCTGTGGAGGCCTTCAATGCTGCCCTGACGGTGCGGCCAGAGGTAGAGTGGCCGTGTAAACACACAAACACTGTGATTGTCAATCTGACTTTACACAAATGTGCGCGCACACACACACACACACACACACACACACACACACACACACACACACACACACACACACACACACTCACACACTCAAGCACAGACAGCCGACTGATCAGTCATGAATCCCCACAACATGATCCTTCCCAAGACAGAGATAGAGCTCATGCAAACAGAATCACTGAGGCGCACCCTACTGTCTCACATCACTGAAGCACTGCATCCCACTGAGACGCACCCTACTGTCTCACATCACTGAAGCACTGCATCCAAACTGGAGAGCTTTGAGCTGAGAAATCCAGTTTCATGAACTCCCATCTGATTCACTGCACTAGCATCTGCCTGTTGCAGCTCCAACCCCTATCCTTTAACCCTGTCCCACAGCAGTGGGCATATGAGCACTGTCTGCTAAATCCACCCCCTCTGCATTTGACTTGGTAATGCCCTCTCCCCTGCAGACAACTTAGAGCTGAATACAAGTGGAGATCATGATACCATGCTGCTAGGCTTAGCACAAAAGGCTTGCTGCATCATATCGGGCCGTGCCCCGTGTATACGTTGATCTATCCCCAGGTGGGAGACATGTAACCAAGGAGTCAAGGACAGACGTGGTGATGTAACCGAACCATCCTCAAATGATCCTTGGAACTTAAGCCTTGCTTGGTTTTCACAGGGGGTGTTTTTTCACAGGGTGATTTTTCACAGGGTGATTTCAACGGGAGATAAAAAAGTATATATCACAGATTGTAAAGGCACCGTCACATCACAGTACCTACATTACAGTCATTAACACACAAAAGATACAGGGGAAGAACTGGCAAATGATGTACCCCTCTCAGAAATGTTATATCGTGGTGTCGGAATTGATTTCCGAACTTGCCGTTATATATCGCAGACAAAATTCTACTTCTTTTTATTTGCAAATCTCCTCTACCAAAACAGGCACTGTTCCTTTCTGATTGGACTTCGCATTACACTACATAACAATTAGCATTAGCACGAAATACGTCACAATGCTAAACCATTGAAGTGAAGTAGCATCTGATGGGAGAGAAAAAAAACTACATCTCAGTCGACAGTGGCTGGGTTCACAGACCATGACACTGTCCGAAACCAAACATCAAAAGCAACCACTATCCTTAAGTGTCACCATTCTGTTCCTCCGGCGTTGACTCCTGCCCCCCCCTGTATGTCCCCTCCAGGACTACCTGCTGTGGAATCGCCTGGGGGCCACACTGGCTAACGGGGACCGCAGCGAGGAGGCGGTAGAGGCTTACACCCGAGCCCTGGAGCTCCAGCCGGGCTTCATTAGGTCCCGGTACAACCTGGGCATCAGCTGCATCAACCTGGGAGCACACCGGTGGGTGAGCAGGGGGTCAGGGGAGGGGTGGAGGGGGGGTCTAACTAAGATCCAGCTGGTGCTCTTTAAAACAGCACCTGGCACCGTAGCATGGGGCTTTGAGTTTCTGCTCTGGTGGAGTCAGTGGAGTGGGGTGAGGCAGGGACACTGAGTAACATTGAGCCTAATAATGCTATCTCTTACAGTTGTATGAAGTTCAACCACTATAATGTTACAAGTAACAGTCCCTATTTAAATGTGTCAAACACATCAGCCCTGAACCTAGTAACATTTGCTTTAATGTAAGTCATCATGATAGCAACTAATCACATGGTTCTCCGATGGTCAAACCTTCCCCTTGTCTTGTAGGGAGGCGGCCAGTAACTTCCTAACAGCCCTGAGTCTGCAGAGGAAGAGCCGCAGTCAGCAGCTCTCGCACCAGGTCATGTCGGGGAACATCTGGGCCGCCCTGCGGATAGCCCTCTCCATGATGGACCAGCCGGAGCTCTTCCAGGCGGCCAACATCGGAGACTTGGACCTTCTCATGAAAGCGTTCAACCTGGACATGTGAGTGGAGATGGGCCTTGGCGACGAGTCTCTACTCTCCTACCAACAGGCCTTGGAGACGAGTCTCTACTCTCCTACCAAATGCCAAAAACCCAAAGTGTACAGATGGAAAGAGCTGTTTTGTCCAGTTAATGACGAGTGTGTGGTCTATTTTTGCGAGCACTAGCCTATCTTTATTACTTCTAAGTACCTCTGCGGTCTTCCTGAGTACTGCATGTGCTCCAAGAGTCTATTTTGCAATGGATTTGCACTGCAATTTGTGATTTCCCCGAAGAGCACAAGGACGGGCAAAGACTGTACAAGTAATGCCTTAGAGAACACAGTAATTAAAACTAACTCATTGGAACTGAGTGAGAGAGAATGAGAAACGCTGAGACTGCTTTTGCTGAACAGTGTTGAGGTTTGACAAGAACGGTTTCCTCATCCAAATACTTTTAGAGTCTTCGGATTATCACACCGACCTAAAGGAAGGATTTAGAAAGTAACATCAATAAAGACTACACCATAAGCCATGGGACTCTGAGACAGTTTTCAGCAGAGAATCAATATTCTTTTTTGGGCTTGGTTTTATCCTCTTTTCACTGCATGAAAACTAAAGCAGTTTATAACTGTTTTTCCTGTCTTGGACTCTGCACTTTGAAAAACAAACAGATAATTTCCTCTTATCTTAATGAAACAAGCCAGATTGTAAAGCCTTACTCGAAACGCATGCTAAAACGAGATATATTTACACTATTTTTATGGCAACCAATGTAAGCCATTTTCAGATTCATTTTTGACTTCCTCGAACACTTGGCATCCTCCGAATTCTTCATGTTTTGTGGAGTTTTCAGCTCCTCATTTCACTCGTTCTATTTTTCCCTCACTGGTTTGAGAGAAGCACACATTAGCTGGACAAGATGGACCCTTATCTTTCCCTCAGAGCTGGTAATGTACTTCACACGTGTCAGAAAACACTTTCTGTTGAATCTGTTCATGTTGGTGGTGATGGCTGGGATGACCTTTAAAACTATTCACTCATGTCACATGACTAATGACTAAATCAAAAGGATTAAGCGTGGTAGCGAATGGATTTTGAGGCATTACACTCTTTTCTAGAAGACAGCATGTGACTTGCAAACTAACATCTGTGACGCTGCTAGACTAGTCAGCCATCTTATGTGTAATATGTTTGAAGGCAGCACAAAGGCCCTTCGTAAAAAGTTATAAAACGTCACATCAGCTCACGTCATGTTTACCTAGTTTACACAGTGATATATCAACATCTACATGTGCCCATTCAAGTGTTGTTTTATGTAGGAGGTTCTTTGCTTTACTAATGAATGTCAAACATTCCATAGTATCTACTGGTTCTACTCTAAAGTGTTAACAAAATAAGCCCAAAAAATAAAAAGCCACAAGAACTATACCCTCTTATGAGAGACTACTACTCTACAAGATCCCTACTCTGAAGGAATTCTACTCTCAACACTATCCCTTAACGGGTCCTTAAGTCGCTAGATGGCTGAGTAGTCTAGCAGCATCATTTACATTTTAGTCATTTAGCAGACGCTCTTATCCAGAGCGACTTACAGTTAGTGAATACATATATATATTTTTTATACTGGCCCCCCGTGGGAATCGAACCCACAACCCTGGCGTTGCAAACGCCATGCTCTATCAACTGAGCTACATCCCTGCCGGCCATTCCCTCCCCTACCCTGGGACGACGCTGGGCCAATTGTGCGCCGCCCATGAGTCTCCCGGTCGCGGCCGGCTGCGACAGAGCCTGGATTCGAACCAGGATCTCTAGTGGCACAGTTAGCACTGCGATGCAGTGCCTTAGACCACTGCGCCACTCAGGAGTGGCATCACAGATGTTAGTTTGCAAGTCACTCTGGAAACGCATGCCATCATCGTGTCCTCCACTGTACTGTAATGTAGCATTGCACTGGTGTGTTAACCTGTCGGGCCTACTGTATGAAGGAAGAAATGTGTTTGATTCAAGGATCCTATGCAAAAAGGTCAAGTTTTATACTGCCATTTTGAATTGTACAATGGACCTGCCTGACTAGATGCCCTTGCCTGACTCGATGCCCTTGCCTGACTCAATGCCCTTGCCTGACTCAATGCCCTTGCCTGACTCGATGCCCTTGCCTGACTCAATGCCCTTGCCTGACTCAATGCCCTTGCCTGACTCAATGCCCTTGCCTGACTCAATGCCCTTGCCTGACTCAATGCCCTTGCCTGACTCAATGGACCAAAAGGAAAACTCTCGTCTTTGCTTTGAGAGAATGCTATCAGGGTCTGGCAGAGACACCATCGCCATGACAATTAATCTTCCAGATTGTACCGCTTTGATGTCATGCATGGTTTGTATCAGCCAAGGGGATTGGTGGAAATCTATCAGAAGACAAAAAAAATACACCAAAAAAGAGTCGGGCAGTTGTTGCTTTTTGACTGTAAGAACTTTTAATTCTCCATTTAAGTTTATGGGTTTGGCCCGTCAGCAGAAATATAGAAGACGTTTTTTAGAAAGAAAGTCAATGGGCCGAATAATTCCATGGAGACGAGAACACACGGAAACTGCCATTCACACTAGCCAAATCCTTCAGGTTTTTGTAACCTTGATGTGGAAAGGAGGTTCATTTCATTTCAAACTCATCTCCACACATTCGGTTGAGGCTGGCTTGTAGAGAGTGTCGGGGGAGTCATGTTCTCGTACTGCCGTTTACTGAAAATTCACTTTGTCATGCCGGCATACCCCAATTCATGCTTATTGAGTGGTCCCTTTGCTGGCTAAATGTAACATAGACAAATGTAATTGAAAAACAGATCAATTTCAGTTAGTTTTGTATTGAATCTATTCCATTCAAATGATCTGAAAACGTAATGAATATTTTTTTCCCACACAGGGAAAGGGTTGGAACAGTCCACTAGCAAACACGAGGAGTCTTTGGTGTGTGGAATCACTGCTGCCATGATGTTTAAAACATCAAGGAGCCAGAGCCAACCGCAGAGACACAGCACATATGTGCATGCCACTGGCAATCTGCATAGGAGGCTAGCTTTGAAGACCAGAAACACATCGGCGGACTGTACAACGTCAAAGGCAACTGGGCCAACACGTTATGGCATCCTTCCATTTGTTAATTAATTTAGTCTGTTACCCAACTACCCCAACTAGCTGATATTCCTTCAAAAACACACACTGCCCTTCACTCCCACTCGCCTCAACCCACCCAGCGAGCAAGGGTGGTTGAGCTCTAGTTGTAATGACGTCACTGCTGTCATGATTGGGTACTCCTTAGTGATTCATAGAACGACGGCTGAGAACTCCATACCGTATATTTATATGGAAAATAGTACTGAGAACAGAATTGTTTAATTCCAAAGTATATAATTTACAGAACATGTTTTCTGTCCCCATGCCTCCTAGTTGTCCTTACTGTAGTACAATAGTACAATGCTGAAACCAGGATTTACTGTACCTTGTGATTTCTTCAAAATCACTCTGATTTCTTATGGCCTAGTAAGCCTGTAATTTTTGAACAAAAATAATGTAGTTATGTAGAAGATTAAATTATTTTTTTAACTGTTTTTGAATTACTGGCTTGCGAACTATATATATATATATATATTACAGTAGAATTTATATTGATGTGTGTTGAGTTAGGATGCCTGATGACAAAGCCCATTTTGTAGAACCGTTGACCTTCTCAGGTGTGATGACCTAGCTCCACCTAGCATACTCCAAAACAACTAATTGAGGTTGATCGCATGCTAGATCTTCTATGCTTCATTTTGAATGCTCTTTTTATTTTCATGCATGCATTGCTTTTCTTTCCCCTACTTCTAAAAACAAAAATATAGCATGATGTTACATAGCAATATTTTCACAATCCACTTTTGATCGTCTACCTTTATGAAATGTAACATACCTATGTATATTGTGCACAAGATACAATAACAAAACATTGCAGTGAATCTGGAGAGAAACCAAGAGTAGTTCACTCAAACTGATAAATGAGTGCAGGCCTCGACCCACACACCAACTGTTTGGCTAAAGGGTTCGGACCCTTTGGCGACGGTTGTATTACTTTAAAACGCTCTCACGCATGTGTACAACTGAACGACCACAATCCTCCCTGGTCAGTGCAATAGGCCTACAGTTTTTAGAATTGCTCTGTATCTCGTGTAGGATACATTTCTCAATTCTCACCCTTTTAAACTACCCATTGTACCATGCTGGTTTACTCTGGTTTATTTCTATAGCTGACATACAAGTATGAATAGATCTAATAATATATTGATGCAAACGACTTAAAAATGAAATACTGGAATACTTTATAGTGTACTAACAATGCATAATACTCTCCCGATGTACCTAAACACTAGTCAAGAATCAACACCTTTCAGACATATGATATGAAAGTTATCTTTTAAAATAAACTTGTAATATATTCAAAGTGTCTGTATCTTTATATTTGTTTTTGAATGTATATTTTATCATTGCATCGACTGCATGTCTACCAAGGTGTATGTATTAACCATTTTTCAATACTTTGTACTGCAGCTCTCCTTTCCAACTAAAGCATAAACATTTATAATAAAATAAAAACAGTAGTCAATTAAAATTCTACATAAATGCATGCTATTCTACTCATTATGAAGTAAAGACCTGGAGAAGCCAAGAAATAGGACTACTTAAAGAATTGTCATCATGATGAACGCTGGCCAAGCCACGCTTGTTTCTCAGTGACAATGCACTTAAATACACAAGTGTAAATAATGTCAAGAAATGTGCAGTTTATTTAACTATCCAAACATTGCAAGTAGCCAGTACCAGCGGATATATTGTTGTGATAACCATGTATTCACATATTCCATTACAATACTGTATCCCAAACAATATTTGGATATATACATACATTACAAAAGTCTACTTTAAATAATCCCTTCAGGGAAACTGTATGCAATGAAAACTACAGAATTGGCAACAAAACAAAATAGTAAAAACAGGTGAAGTACTATTTAGTTAAATGAAATAAGAAAATAAAAACCCACAAAAGTACAATTGTACAATCCAAAATGACTAAATGTCAACTTTTAGTGCACATGCTGACAGTACGAAGGCGTTTTGTGACACAAAAAAGGTGAACCGTTACCATTCACAACCTCGGGAGACAGAGCGAGTGGTGGAGAGACAGAGACAGATGGGGAGCTGAGAAAAGGGCCTAGATTCAAATCAAAATCAACACCACATAGCTGCTGTTTTGGCCACGTTGGAGGTGTAACTTTATCAGAGCTGGCGAACCGGTGAGCAGCAGCTCACACCCGTCCCCGTCCGCGTTACAAGTCCGCAATGTGAACGTTTATATAGAAACAAATGACTCAAATGTAAAATCATATTACGAAATAATACGGATTTCTAAAATCAGCCTAATTGAGGCGTAAATTACAACACACATTCCAGTATTCAAACTTGTAACAAGGCTACATGGGATTGTTACTAATGCGACGCGGTGCATCCAATAGCAATGTGCAGGATCGGTATAACGCCGGGAGCCGTTTGCTGATTTGACAGAGCCAAAGCAGTTACACCTCCGACATCACCTGAATAAAAACAGTGAAACTGCTATTCAGTTGTCGGTTATCGCGGGTTAAGGCAGAACCTATTGAATTTAGCCCCAGACGTACTGCATATCAAATCGATCCACAGTAAATGGAGAGTGAGAAGGTCAGAGGTCACCCTGCCAGTCTAAAATAATACGAGTGCCAAGGTGGGAGGAGCCCCGGTAGAGGACAAATGTAAAGAACTAGAATGCATAAAACACCCCCGTCTCCTCGGCAATCAGACCTTTGGCAGTGAAATAGGCCTAGTTACATTGGTTATACAAAATGCCAAAATCACAGAGAGCCAATAGGACCAGTAATAGCAATCCCACATGGAACAGAGGAGGGACTCACTCTGTACATTCTATTTCTATGGAAAAATAATCACGTGTGGAAGGGAGATTGCAGAAACACAAAGACTTGCATAGAGACCATTAAGAATCCCCAATGCATAGGCAAAGCACACAAAAGCAATTTATCAAGTAGTGTCTGACAAGGGATGGGAGATCTTGAGGGCTCGATTTGTGGGAGAGGGGGAATTGTAATCTTCTCCCAAACACAACCAAAGGCTCTAGTAAATCAAAACCATTTTCTGGGTTCCCGGTGTGGATCCAAAAACATGATTCATCCTGCGCAGCAAGAAAGTATGTTTTACTTTATATACAGTTTTAGTTTCTTTCATCTCACATTGAAACCATTCGTGTTGTTGAGTACATTCATCTAATTGTGCATTATTACAATGCAAGAACAATCATGTGGTTGACTTTTTCAGGAAACCTGCTTTGATTGAATAGTGCCCCAGGTAAGTATTCTTTGATTGAAGAGTGCCCCAGGTAACTATTATTTGATAGGATAGTGCCACAGATAAGTATTATTTGATTGGCTAGCGCCATAGGTAAGTATTATTTGATTGGCTAGTGCCCCAGGTAAGTATTCTTAGAAAGAAATAAAATATGAGAGGGTTTTTGATATGTAACATTGCCCTCCACTACCTTGTTGATATGTAACAAGCATACAATGAACTCTAGGCAACACTGCAGCTGTACAACTCCGCCAGTCGACAAACTGTCTTTGATAGGCTGGCTGTACAGGCACAGAAGAAGACATCCCAGGTGTGACTGTGCTGGTCACAAAAAACAGTGTGTGCTTGAGCAGAGACTCTTTGAGCAAATGGTGAATACAGTATCAATACATACAGTTGAAGTCGGAAGTTTACATACACTTAGGTTGGAGTTACACTTAAAACTCGTTTTTCAACCAATCCACACATTTCTAGTTAACAAACTATAGTTTTGGCAAGTCGGTTAGGACATCTACTTTGTGCATGACACAAGTCATTTTTCCAACAATTGTTTACAGACAGATTATTTTACTTATAATTCACTGTATCACAATTCCAGTGAGTCAGAAGTTTACATACACTAAGTTGACTGTGCCTTTAAACAGCTTGGAAAATTCCAGAAAATTATGTCATGGCTTTAGAAGCTTCTGACCTCAGAAAACTAAATTGTAGACCTCCACAAGTCTGGTTCATCCTTGGGAGCAATTTCCAAACGCCTGAAGGTACCACGTTCATCTGTACAAACAATAGTACGCAAGTATAAACACCATGGAACCACGCAGCAGTCATACCGCTCAGGAAGTAGACGCGTTCTGTCTCCTAGAGATGAACGTACTTTGGTGCGAAAAGTGCAAATCAATCCCAGAACAGCAGCAAAGGACCTTGTGAAGATGCTGGAGGAAACAGGTACAAAAGTATCTATATCCACAGTAAAACGAGTCCTATATCGACATAACCTGAAAGGCCACTCAGTAAGGAAGAAGCCACTGCTCCAAAACCGCCATAAAAAAGCCAGACTACGGTTTGCAACTGCACATGGGGACAAAGATCATACTTTTTGGAGAAATGTCCTCTGGTCTGATGAAACAAAAATAGAACTGTTTGGCCATAATGACCATCGTTATGTTTGGAGGAAAAGGGGCGAGGCTTGCAAGCCAAAGAACACCATCCCAACCGTGAAGCGCGGGGGTGGCAGCATCATGCTGTGGGGGTGCTTTGCTGCAGGAGGGACTGGTGCACTTCACAAAATAGTTAGCATCATGAGGAAGGAAAATTATGTGGATATATTGAAGCAACATCTCAAGACATCAGTCAGGAAGTTAAAGCTTGGTTGCAAATGGGAATTCCAAATGGACAATGACCCCAAGCATACTTCCAAAGTTGTGGCAAAATGGCTTAAGCACAACAAAGTCAAGGTATTGGAATGGCCATCACAAAGCCCTGACCTCAATCCTATAGAAAATTTGTGGCAGAACTGAAAAAGCGTGTGCGAGCAAGGAGGCCTACAAACCTGACTCAGTTACACCAGCTCTGTCAGGAGGAATGGGCCAAAATTCACCCAACTTATTGTGGGAAGTTTGTGGAAGGCTACCCGAAACGTTTGACCCAAGTTAAACTATTTAAAGGCAATGCTACCAAATACTAATTGAGTGTATGTAAACTTCTGACAAACTGGGAATGTGATGAAAGAAATAAAAGCTGAAATAAATAATTCTCTCTACTATTATTCTGACATTTTACATTCTTAAAATAAAGTGGTGATCCTAACTGACCTAAGACAGGGAATTTTTACTAGGATTAAATGTCAGGAATTGTGAAAAACTGAGTTTAAATGTATTTGGCTAAGGTGTATCGACTTCAACTGTACACAAGGGTTGGTGACTATGCATCAGTAAGGTATTTGATATGTGTTAGATTTGAGCATTAACGCTGAAGAGAGGTTTTGGTTGCAGTGAGCACCATAAGGAATACATTCAGCACTGCACCACGTCTTAAAAGTACGAGAACGCATTCTGAAACAAAACAGTAGGTCATAACCTACAGTACATGGTCTATTCTCAAGAGAAGAGATTCAGTCCCAGTGCATATTGCTATAATAATTAAACACAGCTGGATGTGTTCAAATGCATACATTCTGCATTGAAAAGATGGATACAAACACGGTAACATTTAAGGACACAATTTGAGGACTGCCATAATGGGCAAACATTTACCTCATGAGTTAGTGTGTCGTCTGTCCTTCCACAAAATGTATTCATATTAGGTGAGCAACCAAAGTGGGTTTCCTTAGAATATTGTATACAATAGCAAAAATATTTATAGATTTACATTTTAGCAGACGCTCTTATCCAGAGCGACTTACAGGAGCAATCAGGGTTAAGTGCCTTGCTCAAGGGCACGTCGACAGATTTTTCACCTAGTTGGCTCAGGGATTAGAACCAGCAACCTTTCGGTTACTGGCACAACGCTCTTAACCACTAAGCTACCTGCCGCAAAACTTGTGTGGGCCTTTTATCTAATGGATTCAGATTTTTTGCATTGCTAGTCACCATGGCCAATCTGATCTGAGGAAAACGGATCCAAGGCATGTTCCACTTACGGTGTTGAATTTTATGTGAAGCAACAACTGTATGAATGCAGTATACGTAATCGCAACATGGTCTGCGGTTATGATATAACAAGTCAAATGTTTTGTTACCACCACATTCAGTCACTAGCTTTTACCACATTCAGTCACTAGCTTTTACCACATTCAGTCACTAGCTTTTACCACATTCAGTCACTAGCTTTTACCACATTCAGTCACTAGCTTTTACCACATTCAAGAAAAGTGAATAACATCAGTTTGGGGTATCTGATCCAAGGTGGCTGATATGCTAATGTTCTATTTCTATATGAAAAGCAGGGATATAAAAGATTCTGTCGAAAAGTGCTTTCAGATTTCAATAAAAAACAACATTCTCTTGTTCTCGTGGGAAATGAAATGGACTTGACTCAACTTGACTCGTTCAACTGTCACCGTTTCTCCTCTGTAGCCCAGAAAAACCTAGATGTCATCTGCAAGTCAAAACCAGACATGTGACTATCATGACACCATCATTACGTACATCGGACCCTCCAATAAGGATATTCCATATTCATGGAGTCCCATGTGTAAGTGTTCATCATAGATGAGCGTTTTTTCAAATGTTTTTCCCTATTCTGAAACTTGCCTATGCTGGCCATTTCTCTGCATTCAATGCCATCATGTTTCTATCCTGCATCACATGTTAAAGGAAAATACCACTAAAAAAAAACAACTATATTTTAGTATTTGTTTCATTACTCCACAGTTGACACAGTCCCACAATTCTAGTTTTCAAAATATAGAACTTTCAAAATACAGAAAGTGTCACAGTTTGATGCGTTTTTTCATCATATGATTTGCCCCAACTAAAAATGTAAATCAACCCCTACAAAAATGTCCATTCATTATAATCCACACAAGAATTCACATTTCCTGTTGCTACAGGATTCTTTTCCTGCTTTAAGAAACTGGTCAAATTAAGATCCTACATCTGTACATGCAAAGCTCCCAGCAGCATTGTGATTTTATTTTTTTGAGTTTCGCTTCAGAGAGTTTCAGAGCTGGCAGTGATGCGTGACCACTTCAGGACCATGCTCCATGTTTATAAAATGTAGCACTTTAATAAAAATACTACCGCAGTAGCTGAAGGCATAGAAAATTAATAGCAAGATCTGATCCACTAATACTGTACGTGTAGAGCACTCCAATAACAAAAAATTGCACACATCCCTCTGTACCGACACCGTAGACAAATAACAAGTTTCAATACACAAAAGCACATATTTATCACAGTGACATACAAAAAGCACACTGCTTTCCCTTTTTTTTTTGACCGCACTTGATGTACGAAGAATTTTCCTGTTGCTCTTGAGTGACGGATGAGTTGAGCTCTCGGTTCTTTGGCTGGTCTGGGGTGTAAGTGTTTCCATGGGTTCCACTGTAGTCGTGGTTGTCTTCTGGTTTCCAGGCTGTGGCTCTCTAAGGTTGGATGGTGGGGAGGAGGGAGGGGGCCTAGGTCTAGCAGCTAGACAGCCGACGGTAAAAGTAGATGTAGCCCAAGTCTTTTGGAGGTCTTTCTGACAAGCACACTTTGTGGTCGTTGAAGATCACCCATCTGACGTGGGAGGGGGGGGATATAGCATAGGTAACGCATTGTGTTAAAACCTCATCTATACATTTAGTTTCGTCTTGATTTCTAAATGCCACATTGTACTACTGATTACAAAATGATCTAAATCAGTCTCTTAGGACAGTGTTTCCCAATCTGGTCTGTGAGGACCACTAGTCGCGATCAAAGATAATACTTGATTGACTCCAAATCTAGCAAACCTGATTCAACTCGTCAACTAATGATCATGCCCTTGATTAGTTGAATCAGGAGCGCTAGTGTTGGAATAGCTCAAATATTATGTGCAGTGCAACAGCTGGTGGTCCCAAAGGGCTAGGTCGGGAAACAGTCTGTTTATATCATTCATTTGAAATCCTTCATTGTGAAAGAGATTGTGGTTTAATCATCTAGCAGAGATCAATGGAGAGTATGTAAATTGTGACGGACTTACCTTCCTTCCTTTTTGATATGACATACATAACGACCAGACATCGTGGACGCTCCCATGTGGCTGATGAAAGCAAAAAGCTCGTAACCTGCAAAACAGGAAGTCAAACCAATCATTACGCAAAACTACAACTCCCTTGTCAACAGAACAGATGCATTTAGCCTACAATATAGCCATAAGGACAAGCTTGTAAAACCGGCTCATAAGACACAACTATCACTTTCAGCAACTATCTAATCCTATCTCTAGTGCTATGGATGTCTTTTAATCCTCATCTGATCCTATCTCTAGTGCTATGGATGTCTTTTAATCCTCATCTGATCCTATCTCTAGTGCTATGGATGTCTTTTAATCCTCATCTGATCCTATCTCTAGTGCTATGGATGTCTTTTAATCCTCATCTAATCCTATCTCTAGTGCTATGGATGTCTTTTAATCCTCATCTGATCCTATCTCTAGTGCTATGGATGTCTTTTAATCCTCATCTGATCCTATCTCTAGTGCTATGGATGTCTTTTAATCCTCATCTGATCCTATCTCTAGTGCTATGGATGTCTTTTAATCCTCATCTGATCCTATCTCTAGTGCTAAGGGATGTCTTTTTAATCCTCATCTGATCCTATCTCTAGTGCTATGGATGTCTTTTAATCCTCATCTGATCCTATCTCTAGTGCTATGGATGTATTTTAATCCTCATCTGATCCTATCTCTAGTGCTATGGATGTCTTTTAATCCTCATCTGATCCTATCTCTAGTGCTATGGATGTCTTTTAATCCTCATCTGATCCTATCTCTAGTGCTATGGATGTCTTTTAATCCTCATCTGATCCTATCTCTAGTGTTAAGGGATGTCTTTTAATCCTCATCTGATCCTATCTCTAGTGCTATGGATGTCTTTTAATCCTCATCTGATCCTATCTCTAGTGCTATGGATGTATTTTAATCCTCATCTGATCCTATCTCTAGTGCTATGGATGTCTTTTAATCCTCATCTGATCCTATCTAGTGTTAAGGGATGTCTTTCTTACCTTGAAAACATTCATAGGGTACTTGGAGAGAGACAGGTCCATGATTTCTATTTGTGAGTTCAAAATCAAATATTCTGAGATCCTGAATAGCAGGAGTCTCCTCAAACATGCTATGAATTTACATGTTCAGTTGAATTAAAATCGTAAACCAAAAATGTGACTAAAAACAGTGCGCTACCTTCCTTTTACAGAATGGTGTTAGAATGGAAGCGGAAGTGTAGCCCTTCACAATTGGTGAAAGGCAGATTTTGTTCAAAATGTACCTACAAACAGCAGGTGTTCCATCATTTTAGTGCAGCAAGCAGTGAGAGAACATTTGTTTTCTATTCAAAGCAGCAAAATATATTTTAGATCCAGCTCCTCTGCTACATCTGTATGTGTGGAATTCTTCTCCTTTTGTCATTTTGCTCATAATGGTTATGGATAGGACTGGAGGGGGTGGAGCTGATCTGGGGAGGGAGGAGCTGATCTGGGGAGGGCGGAGCTGATCTGGGAAGGGTGGAGCTGATCTGGGGGGGGAGGAGCTGATCTGGGG
This sequence comes from Coregonus clupeaformis, assembly GCF_020615455.1. Taxonomy (NCBI): domain Eukaryota; kingdom Metazoa; phylum Chordata; class Actinopteri; order Salmoniformes; family Salmonidae; genus Coregonus; species Coregonus clupeaformis. The sequence goes on from NC_059202.1 coordinate 21,006,733, forward strand.
AGGGAGGAGCTGATCTGGGGAGGGAGGAGCTGATCTGGGGAGGGAGGAGCTGAACTGGGGAGGGAGGAGCTGATCTTACATAATGGTTATGGATAGGACTGGGGAGGGTGGATCTTAGATAATGGTTATGGATAGGACTGGGGAGGGTGGATCTTAGATAATGGTTAGGGATAGGACTGGGGAGGGTGGATCTTAGATAATGTTATGGATAGGACTGGGGAGGGTGGATCTTAGATAATGGTTATGGATAGGACTGGGGAGGGTGGATCTTAGATAATGGTTATGGATAGGACTGGGGAGGGTGGATCTTAGATAATGGTTATGGATAGGACTGGGGAGGGTGGATCTTAGATAATGGTTATGGATAGGACTGGGGAGGGTGGATCTTAGATAATGGTTATGGATAGGACTGGGGAGGGTGGATCTTAGATAATGGTTATGGATAGGACTGGGGAGGGTGGATCTTAGATAATGGTTATGGATAGGACTGGGGAGGTGGATCTTAGATAATGGTTATGGATAGGACTGGGGAGGGTGGATCTTAGATAATGGTTATGGATAGGACTGGGGAGGGTGGATCTTAGATAATGGTTATGGATAGGACTGGGGAGGGTGGATCTTAGATAATGGTTATGGATAGGACTGGGGAGGGTGGATCTTAGATAATGGTTATGGATAGGACTGGGGAGGGTGGATCTTAGATAATGGTTATGGATAGGACTGGGGAGGGTGGATCTTAGATAATGGTTATGGATAGGACTGGGGAGGGTGGATCTTAGATAATGGTTATGGATAGGACTGGGGAGGGGTGGATCTTAGATAATGGTTATGGATAGGACTGGGGAGGGTGGATCTTAGATAATGGTTATGGATAGGACTGGGGAGGGTGGATCTTAGATAATGGTTATGGATAGGACTGGGGAGGGTGGATCTTAGATAATGGTTATGGATAGGACTGGGGAGGGTGGATCTTAGATAATGGTTAGGATAGGACTGGGGAGGGTGGATCTTAGATAATGGTTATGGATAGGACTGGGGAGGGTGGATCTTAGATAATGGTTATGGATAGGACTGGGGAGGGTGGATCTTAGATAATGGTTATGGATAGGACTGGGGAGGGTGGATCTTAGATAATGGTTATGGATAGGACTGGGGAGGGTGGATCTTAGATAATGGTTATGGATAGGACTGGGGAGGGTGGATCTTAGATAATGGTTATGGATAGGACTGGGGAGGGTGGATCTTAGATAATGGTTATGGATAGGACTGGGGAGGGTGGATCTTAGATAATGGTTATGGATAGGACTGGGGAGGGTGGATCTTAGATAATGGTTATGGATAGGACTGGGGAGGGTGGATCTTAGATAATGGTTATGGATAGGACTGGGGAGGGTGGATCTTAGATAATGGTTATGGATAGGACTGGGGAGGGTGGATCTTAGATAATGGTTATGGATAGGACTGGGGAGGGTGGATCTTAGATAATGGTTATGGATAGGACTGGGGAGGGTGGATCTTAGATAATGGTTATGGATAGGACTGGGGAGGGTGGATCTTAGATAATGGTTATGGATAGGACTGGGGAGGGTGGATCTTAGATAATGGTTATGGATAGGACTGGGGAGGGTGGATCTTAGATAATGGTTATGGATAGGACTGGGGAGGGTGGATCTTAGATAATGGTTATGGATAGGACTGGGGAGGGTGGATCTTAGATAATGGTTATGGATAGGACTGGGGAGGGTGGATCTTAGATAATGGTTATGGATAGGACTGGGGAGGGTGGATCTTAGATAATGGTTATGGATAGGACTGGGGAGGGTGGATCTTAGATAATGGTTATGGATAGGACTGGGGAGGGTGGATCTTAGATAATGGTTAGGGATAGGACTGGGGAGGGTGGATCTTAGATAATGGTTATGGATAGGACTGGGGAGGGTGGATCTTAGATAATGGTTAGGGGATAGGACTGGGGAGGGTGGATCTTAGATAATGGTTAGGGATAGGACTGGGGAGGGTGGATCTTAGATAATGGTTAGGGATAGGACTGGGGAGGGTGGATCTTAGATAATGGTTATGGATAGGACTGGGGAGGGTGGATCTTAGATAATGGTTATGGATAGGACTGGGGAGGGTGGATCTTAGATAATGGTTAGGGATAGGACTGGGGAGGGTGGATCTTAGATAATGGTTAGGATAGGACTGGGGAGGGTGGATCTTAGATAATGGTTAGGGATAGGACTGGGGAGGGTGGATCTTAGATAATGGTTAGGATAGGACTGGGGAGGGTGGATCTTAGATAATGGTTATGGATAGGACTGGGGAGGGTGGATCTTAGATAATGGTTAGGGATAGGACTGGGGAGGGTGGATCTTAGATAATGGTTATGGATAGGACTGGGGAGGGTGGATCTTAGATAATGGTTAGGGATAGGACTGGGGAGGGTGGATCTTAGATAATGGTTATGGATAGGACTGGGGAGGGTGGATCTTAGATAATGGTTATGGATAGGACTGGGGAGGGTGGATCTTAGATAATGGTTAGGGATAGGACTGGGGAGGGTGGATCTTAGATAATGGTTAGGGATAGGACTGGGGAGGGTGGATCTTAGATAATGGTTAGGGATAGGACTGGGGAGGGTGGATCTTAGATAATGGTTATGGGATAGGACTGGGGAGGGTGGATCTTAGATAATGGTTATGGATAGGACTGGGGAGGGTGGATCTTAGATAATGGTTATGGATAGGACTGGGGAGGGTGGATCTTAGATAATGGTTATGGATAGGACTGGGGAGGGTGGATCTGACCCTAGATCAGTGTCTGAGGTCAGAGGTCATGCGGAGTCACTCACGTCCGGGTCCGTCTTTGATTCGGGGGCCCGAGCCGTCCTGGTCTGGGGACAGTGTGGAGTGGCTGTTCGTGTTGGCGTTGGAGAAGGTGTTGTCGTTGGGCTCCGTGGTGTCGGCCATGTCCGACAAGTCGTCACTAGTCTCTTCCTCCTCCCTCTCCGGGTGGGTGAAGATCCAGTCCAGAGCCCTCTCCAAGTTGTTGTTCTGAAACAACAAATGTCATGTTTTCCTGTCTCCCCTCAGTCTTCTCTCAAACTCAGAGGTCTCATAAGATGGACAATTGTCACCAGTATGTAACAGGATTGACAGCGTCAAAACCAAAATGTAACAGGATTGGTGACATCAAAAAAATTATCCAACATCACTTTCTTTCTCCATGTATGGTCAATTCCCTCAATTAGCCTCAGCCTTTAATCCAAAATAGAGGTCTGATTCATTCACCACAGACGCCAGTGCCGAGAGCACATGGGGGAGAATGATCTCATGCAGCCTGCTTTTTCTGGCCATACCCAGGCAGACAGGCAGGCAGACAGACAGGCAGGCAGGCAGGCAGGCAGGCAGACAGACAGACAGACAGGCAGACAGGCAGGCAGGCAGGCAGGCAGGCAGGCAGACAGACAGAAAGACAGGTAGGTAGGTAGGCAGGCAGACAGACAGAAAGACAGGCAGGCCAGTGAGGTTGCACACTTCCTGCATGCTCACTCGCTGTTCACTGGGATATTATTAAAAATACATTCTGCTGTTTCACACCCCTACTCCACTCACGAGGACCCTGGGCTGTTTTTATGGGGTTTGGGGTTGTTAGAAACGGTAAACCAGGAAATCAGTCTGTTTTATGCTGATAGGGCAGGTGACAAAAGAAACCGAGATCATCATAAAATATGAGCCACTATAATGGAATTCTACTTTTATATATCGTGGTGTTATACAATTCATAACGTAATTGAATAAATGAGTTGTTTCCTAGCTTAATTGTAAAGGTACATTTTAGGAACACACAAGCAAACGCATAAAAATGACTGTGCTATAGTTGCACGTATGACATGCACCAATCTGACTCATAGAACTGAAAAGCTGAAAGTGCATAGCTAGGCTCATTGCTCCATTTGTAAACAGAACGTAGAACAGGGATCTCGAGACACTAAGGACATGAAGGGGTTATTAAAATGGCTAAATATCAGCCAACAAGCTGGCCAGCCAAGTTGTTTATAGCTGAGGGGGCAGGATTCTCAGGTTCTCCTGACTCCAGCACGGTTCGGCACTATAGAAAGCAACCCCATTCTTCCTACTGCATATCAATGGCACTATGTCTGGCCATGATGTGTCCAAAATAGAAATAGCAAGCCCAAGATCAGACGGAGAAATAGAACATATTGGTTAAACGGTTTTTGGGAAATTAACCTACTTAAAACATGATAAAGGTCTCCCTTTCCATTTTTGACATCTTTTGATACTGTTTATTGTCCACGCTCCTGAATACAGTACATACACCTCTGCATTATACCAACTCACATTTGAACAAGCTTCATTAAAAAACGACCAAAGCACTACCGCCTATTGAATGCGTCCTGGACAATATGTTTGTGTGGTTTTCACCAGAGTGAGTGTGTGAGCAGTGGGAGAAGAAAGAGAGGCACTGACCGTGGCTTTGAGGGCCTGGACGGTGTGACGGCGGGGGAAGCCCATGGACGTGAGGATGGCGATGCTCTCCTCTGGAGGATGGTTGTCCAGGGGGGTGGCTGACAGGCCCAGGCTGGCCACGGAGGGGCCTGGCTCCATGAAGGAGGGTAGGGCCAGGGGCTCAGCAAAGTCTGGAGAAGAGGAAGGAGAGAGAGAGAGAGAGAGAGAGAGAGAGAGAGAGAGAGAGAGAGAGAGAGAGAGAGAGAGAGAGAGAGAGAGAGAGAGAGAGAGAGAGGATAATGAGAGAGTGAGATCTAATATAAATATGGTTCGTAACAAAGAGGAAGAGGTTTTACTCTGCCCAAAATCTGTCCACGAAAATAAGTCCACGAGTGAGGGACTTTTGTATGGAGGTCAATGAGAGTGTCGGATTTGGTCAAAATATATGTAATTGCTAATTTGGTATGTTAGGCTTATTTGATCGAATATACATTTCATAATAGTTAGGTTGTTACGAATACATTTATATAAGTGGACTTACGTGGCATTTCGGAACTTAATTAAAAACGACTACATATCGAAGTTGTGCCTGTTGTTCACAGGCGTATCTGCCCTCTCATTGGCTAGAATGATCCTACCTGATCTCGCCTCCTTCCGCCGACCTTCCATCTTTGAGGACATGTATTTCCTTTTTTTGTTTTGCTTATGGCACCTGGTATTACCAGGCGGTCTCCCGTCCCAGTGCTAACCAGGCCCGACCCTGAACAGGCGTATTAAGGGTGGTATGGCCACAAGCGTTTTATTTTTTTCAAATTAGGTCCCTTGGCTCATCTCTGCAACTCCTCAATGGGCTCGGGAGAGGCGAAGGTCGAGTCATGCGTCCTCTGAAACATGACCCGCCTGGCTGCCTACTTCTTATCACACTGCTCGCTTGACCCGGATGTCAGCCGCACCAATGTGTCGGATGAAACACTGTTCGACTGACGAACGGAGTCAGCTTGCAGGCGCCCAGCCCTGTCACAAGAGCATGATGAGCCAAGGAAAGCCCCACCAGCCAAACCCTCCCGATCACGGCCGGTTGTGATCGAAGCCCAGGCTGTAGTGGCACCTCTGCACGGCAGCACAGTGCTTTTGACCGCTGTGCCACCCAGGACATGTATTTCCATTGTTAGAGCGTTCACTCAACTATCTTGTCAATATAATACATAATCTATGTTCATAATAAGGTCAAAGGTCAAAATCAGGAAGAGCACACTGGACGATCAGTTAAAAGGACTGTTGATATGATTATAACAGAAATAATACAGGGTACAGAAAAAGACAGGTGGATAATTTACAGTCAGAAAACGACTGCCACAGTAAATCTCGGAGAACATTAATACTGAGTTTATAATAATGTCAGGGAGGGTGCCACTAGGCTGGCTGATGCATCATGCATATTAAAAAGCAATTCCACAAGAGCAGTTAAGGATTTAGGAGGGAATCAAATAAAACAGGTGGCAGCTTTAAAAAAGTTACAATACAACAGTCTTTGAAAGACGTCAGTTCTCTATAAACATTGTATACCCTAGTTTGAACCAGTTGGGGCCCAATTAATTTACATAGTTGTTACACACCTGTGCAAGTTGACTGTGTGTGCTCAAACACATACACATAAATAGGCTGTTATTAAAACAAACACACAAACATGTGTGCATAAAACACTCAATATTTCAAATATTTGAAGGAAAACCAAATATTTGAAGGAAAACCATTGTGTCATGCAAATATGTCTCTGGCATGTTCCTGTGGAAAGCATATTTATTTAGAATTTCTTCAAAAACAGAAGCATGTCAATTAGCAGAACAATGGACACCGCTACGCACATACAAGTAATGAAGCCTGAAAAAACATGCACTGAATGCTGTGTTTTTCTGTCTTAAGGTAACCCTTCGTTTACCAATGGATAACTTGTTATTTACTTGAACAGTGATACAGTGGGGGAAAAAAGTATTTAGTCAGCCACCAATTGTGCAAGTTCTCCCACTTAAAAAGATGAGAGGCCTGTAATTTTCATCATAGGTACACGTCAACTATGACAGACAAATTGAGAAGAAAAAAAATCCAGAAAATCACATTGTAGGATTTGTTATGAATTTATTTGCAAATTATGGTGGAAAATAAGTATTTGGTCACCTACAAACAAGCAAGATTTCTGGCTCTCACAGACCTGTACCTTCTTCTTTAAGAGGCTCCTCTGTCCTCCACTCATTACCTGTATTAATGGCACCTGTTTGAACTTGTTATCAGTATAAAAGACACCTGTCCACAACCTCAAACAGTCACACTCCAAACTCCACTATGGCCAAGACCAAAGAGCTATCAAAGGACACCAGAAACAAAATTGTAGACCTGCACCAGGCTGGGAAGACTGAATCTGCAATAGGTAAGCAACTTGGTTTGAAGAAATCAACTGTGGGAGCAATTATTAGGAAATGGAAGACATACAAGACCACTGATAATCTCCCTCGATCTGGGGCTCCACGCAAGATCTCCCCCCGTCGGGTCAAAATTATCACAAGAACGGTGAGCAAAAATCCCAGAACCACACGGGGGGACCTAGTGAATGACCTGCAGAGAGCTGGGACCAAAGTAACAAAGCCTACCATCAGTAACACACTACGCCGCCAGGGACTCAAATCCTGCAGTGCAAGACGTGTCCCCCTGCTTAAGCCAGTACATGTCCAGGCCCATCTGAAGTTTGCTAGAGTGCATTTGGATGATCCAGAAGAGGATTGGGAGAATGTCATATGGTCAGATGAAACCAAAATAGAACCTTTTGGTAAAAACTCAACTCGTCGTGTTTAGAGGACAAAGAATGCTGAGTTGCATCCAAAGAACACCATACCTACTGTGAAGCATGGGGGTGGAAACATCATGCTTTGGGGCTGTTTTTCTGCAAAGGGACCAGGGACGACTGATCCGTGTAAAGGAAAGAATGAATGGGGCCATGTATCGTGAGATTTTGAGTGAAACCCTCCTTCCATCAGCAAGGGCATTGAAGATGAAACGTGGCTGGGTCTTTCAGCATGACAATGATCCCAAACACACCGCCCGGGCAACGAAGGAGTGGCTTTGTAAGAAACATTTCAAGGTCCTGGAGTGGCCTAGCCAGTCTCCAGATCTCAACCCCATAGAAAATCTTTGGAGGGAGTTGAAAGTCCGTGTTGCCCAGCGACAGCCCCAAAACATCACTGCTCTAGAGGAGATCTGCATGGAGGAATGGGCCAAAATATCAGCAACAGTGTGTGAAAACCTTGTGAAGACTTACATAAAACGTTTGACCTGTGTCATTGCCAACAAAGGGTATCTAACAAAGTATTGAGAAACTTTTGTTATTGACCAAATACCTTATTTTCCTACCATAATTTGCAAATAAATTCAGAAAAAATCCTACAATGTGATTTTCTGGAGAAAAAAAATCTAATTTTGTCTGTCATAGTTGACGTGTACCTATGATGAAAATTACAGGCCTCTCTCATCTTTTTAAGTGGGAGAACTTGCACAATTGGTGGCTGACTAAATACTTTTTTTCCCCACTGTATTTCACGATTTGAGGATTGCTAAATCAGGTATCGTTTATGTGAGAAATTGGAAAGGTTGTCGTTGCTGTGACAGGCCCATGGTAATGATACATTCACACCTAGGAGGGGAAACCTAACTAGTAGCAGGAAGATTAATTTACCCCATCATAGAAATCTGGAGGGAACTATTTAGTCATCTTTTGACAGCTTGCTGGGAATTGGCGTAATGTAATGTGGAAGGGACAAACTATTCACACAAAAGTGTCATTAGGAAGTAAATATGAAAATAGGAATTTAAGTAATGGATAGCTTTTTTTAAATATATTTTTCAACCCGCTCCAAAACAAAATGTTAGGTAAATAAGCATTCTTCATGCACACAGGATGATTATTTCCCAGAGGTGGGAGGAACACCTTTTCGGTCCAGTGGTGATTATACCAATTATTATTGTTATTATTAATTATTATTGATGTTTTTTGTTGTCAGTCCCATTTAAAGACCTCACAAGCTTAAAACGACCTATCAAATCCTAAAATATGCTTTCATGATCAACATTAAGTATACCAGGCAGAGTAGTAAATGGACAAGAATTAGAATGGAAGGCCTTGTTGGCGTTCATCCCTGGTCCAATAAGATCTCTCCATGTCGAACGAGGAGAAGGAAGAGGTAAAGGAAGTGTGGTGTGATGTGATAGGTAGAACCGCTCGAGGAGTGGGTGTTGGTAAACAAAGGGTTATACCCAACTTACCCTGCTGTTAACTATCACCACAGCTTTCATTACCGTTGCCTGCTAGGAATTAAAATGGACACTTTTTGTCTTCCAACTGTCTGTATGTCAAGTTTCCAAAACTTGTGACCTTTTGTCTTGTGACCTATTCATTTACAATTAGCTGAGTGCTTTAGTATTGGACATTAAAACAATCTATTTACATTCGTATAAGCAACAAAAAAAACATACAGTTACAGCACGTAGTTATGAATTACCCATTGAGAATTATGCAATTATATTAGTCCTTCAGTAGCCAGTAACCAGAATGAAATGACAGAGCCTCAGGGTGACAAAGTATTCCCTGACAACTCAGCCACACAGGCCCACTGACTTAACACGCACACAAATGCACACACGCACGAACACTCCCTCAAAAGGCGGCTGGGGACTCTGGCACACTGGCCTGTCTCCTGCTCTGACACACACGTCATTTCAGTGATGTTTTTAGTGCGTGCACTACTGTACACCCCCCACCAAACCCAGAAGAGGCTGGGGAAATCGGGCCGGATTAACATCCATGTGGTACGGTCTGTCTGTCTGTGTGGGATGGTCTCCTGGCTCTTACCAGGTTCCTCCATGTGGGCTATGATCCAGTTGAAGGCCATCTCAGGACCCATGTTCCCCGTGTAGTAAACGGCCTTCCGACAGGCCTCCAGAGGGAAGCCCATCTCCGCCAGCTGCATCGCCGACGACTCGTCTATATCTGGGGCTGAGGACAAGCAAAAAACAACCACTGTATCTTACCCAGGGCTTACTAATCAAAAACAGCCTAATAACAAACAACCTGCCCCCCAAAAAAAAGTTACGAGGAGGTTGCATCAGCTGTTGGGTCGTTTGCATCGTCAGGCTTATATTGTCATTACTGCAGAACTCAGAATAACAGTTGTTCCCTTATATTGTCATTACTGCAGAACTCAGAATAACAGTTGTTCCCTTGTCGCAAATCTTTGCTTTGGGTTAGATACTGTATATATAGGGGCAGGATGGAATACTTACAATCTGAGGAGTTCATCGAGTTGTCTGAAAAGTAAAGTGAAGAAGAAGTGATTATTTTCAAGGAACAACATAAACATGTATTTTTGACTAGCTAAATCCAACAGTGTAGTAGATACAGCATCTGACCTATTAGATGGATTCTCTCAATATGTGGTTAGGAAAAAAAATCTAACATGGACCTAAACAGCATCCCTACAATTCAGGTCACACTTCAGTTTTAATAACAAATGTTGTTCCACTGAAAACAAGTATTGACTATTATGGCTCAAGGCGGTAAACTTCTTTGTACTAGGGATTTTCTCTATTAACAAATGGCAAATCAATGCTAAATCCGTAAAGCTAATTGATGGGAAATGATGCATTTCAAGGTGCAAAAAGAAACACATTTACTTGAAACTCGCAAATCAATCGGAAGTCCTCAGGCGTTGTCCGAGACAGAAATGTAATGAATATCTATTGATACAGGCCCAGGGACAACGGGTTGGTGTTTAATATTTGGACTTTTGGAGCTCTGGCAAAGACTACATAAATCACAAAAGCATTATAAACAACATTGTGTACCACTATTTACATTATGTAGGTAGGGCGGTCGGACTCCTCCCTCAAAAGATAGGATATAAGACATTCAACTCTGAGAGAAAACAAATCTCCAACTGCTTTGTTAAAGTTTTCAGGAAAAGCCCATAAGACGAGGACTCATAAAAGTGAATGAAATCACTCCAATGAAAACACCTCTAGCGTCCCCTTGGGCATTACCCCAAAAAGCAACACTTTGTGTAGGGGGAAGACTATATTTTGGTTATACTCATCTGCTGAAATAGAAATAGTTTGAACTTTTAAAGCCGGAGCCATTTTGCACTGTTTCGCTATGGTTTTAGTCATCAATCTAGCAAGAGGGCAATATTGTATTAATGTAGTAGCAATTCAGCGATTGCTTTGCCATGTCTGTGTCGTGAAGCAGGCAAGCTGGATAGATGTTTTTCTAAGGACCGCCCTTTTGAAATAACATTGCATTGAAGTGATATAAATGGATGTAATGGTGCAGCCGACCACCAGAGGGAGGCAAATACACGTTTATTCGACAGAGGATGTTGACATCGTCCTAGGAAGGTCTGGATGGCTGTCTTCCGACATGTAAACATACACATATTTTTTGTAAGTAATTCTAGTGCCCGATGTCGGGGACTGTCAGCTTAAGAGGTCTTTAACAAGGTTGAGGCAGCTTTTACAAGACAGCCATTGGCGTCAACAAAGCACTATAGAGATCTTGATTCCTTGCCTGGAGCACATTTCAAGTGTTTTGGGGTTTAGGACTGTGCGGCACATGATGTGCCTGGTACCTGCTAAAATATGAACAGCGCACAGTTGCTAAATCCATCCAAACAACCGCCTCTGAAGGAAGAATGGAGATAAAGATCACGGAGGGAGTAGAGGGGCATACTGAGCATGTCAACTACAAAACAGTCTCACACTTAGGGGGAAGAGAGGAGGGGAAAATGGATAGTTAACATCCCAGGACACCAAGTGGCTGGTGAGACAAATGACAGATTTAGCTCGCCCCGAACACCAGCTTTCTTTTAAGACCAACACCATTGGTCCGAAAGTCAACACTGCTTCCAACCGGCACACCTGAAAGTGACCCTTACCTCTGGTGTCTTCAGGCAGGACAATGGGGGGGGTGATGTCAGGGAGCTCTTCCTCTCCTGCCTGCAGCCCTGTGCCCCGGAGTCGAGACAGGTCCAGGAAGTCTGGGACATCTATGGACAGATCTGTGGAACAACAGCAGGTCAGAGGTCAAACACAACTCGGTTGTGCTCATAAGGCACAAAACGGACGAACAGGGAGGGACTACCGGAATTTGTCCAATAATCAATGCTCATTTTAGTTCTCTGTTGCAAAACGTTTTTGGTTGTGTGTCCATATAAAACGCGACACAGAGATTCTGCTATAGAATGGACTGGGAAAGGAGAAAACCAGACTAGAGAGGACTTGGGCATGAAGATTCCAGCAGATGACACATGATCAAACTGAGAGCGTTCATGTTCACCACTAGAGCCACAGTACCAAACACAAGATGTAGCGTATCAGTATCAGAGAACATCGAATATGCCTTTAACCCCTACCTATCTGTCCTGTACAGGTGGCCCTGCACCACGGCACTCAGCTTCATATTAAACACATGGGAACATCACAAGATCAAGAGCCACGAAACTCAAAGAAACCAGACTTGTTTTTTACTTCAGTCGACTAAGATGAAAACCAGACGAAAAAAGAAAAACAAGTCTGAATGGCACGATGATGATGCAAGAGTAACATTGCTTATAAATAGTTAACCTTCCTCAATCCTAAAAACACAGGTAGAGCAAGAGCTTACAGTCGTGGTCAAAAGTTTTGAGAATGACACAAGTATTGGTCTTCACAAAAGTTCGCTGCTTCAGTGTTATGAGATATTTTTTGTCAGATGTTACTATGGTATACTGAAGTATAATTACAAGCATTCCATAAGTGTCAAAGGCTTTTAATTGACAATTACATTAAGTTTATGCAAAGAGTCAATATTTGCAGTGTTGACCTTTCTTTTTCAAGACCTCTGCAATCCGCCCTGGCATGCTGTCAATTAACTTCTGGACCACATCCTGACTGATGGCAGCCCATTCTTGCATAATCAATGCTTGGAGTTTGTCTGAATTTGTGGGTTTTTGTTTGTCCACCCGCCTCTTGAGGATCGACCACAAGTTCTCAATGGGATTAAGGTCTGGGGAGTTTCCTGGCCATGGACCCAACATTTCGATGTTTTGTTCCCCGAGCCACTTAGTTATCACTTTTGCCTTATGGCAAGGTGCTCCATCATGCTGGAAAAGGCATTGGTCGTCACCAAACTGTTCTTGGATGGCTGGGAGAAGTTCCTCTCGGAGGATGTGTTGGTACCATTCTTTATTCATGGCTGTGTTCTTAGGCAAAAGTGTGAGTGAGCCCACTCCCTTGGCTGAGAAGTAACCCCACACATGAATGGTCTCAGGATGCTTTACTGTTGGCATAACACAGGACTGATGGTATCGCTCACCTTGTCTTCTCCGGACAAGCTTTTTTCCGGATGCCCCAAACATTCGGAAAGGGAGAAAATGACTTTACCCCAGTCCTCAGCAGTCCAATCCCTGTACCTGTTGCAGAATATCAGTCTGTTCCTGATGTTTTTCCTGGAGAGAAGTGGCTTCTTTGCTGTCCTTCTTGACACCAGGCCATCCTCCAAAAGTCTTTGCCTCACTGTGCGTACAGATGCATTCACCCCTGCCTGCTGCCATTCCTGAGCAAGCTCTGCACTAGTGGTGCCCCGATCCCGCAGCTGAATCAACTTTAGGAGACGGTCCTGGCGCTTGCTGGATTTCTTGGTCGCCCTGACGCCTTCTTCACAACAATTGAACCTCTGTCCTTGAAGTTCTTGATGATCCGATAAATGGTTGATTTAGGTGCAATCTTACTAGCAGCAATATCCTTGCCTGTGAAGCCCTTTTTGTGCAAAGCAATGATGACGGGGCATGTGTTTCCTTGCAGGTAGCCATGATTAACAGAGGAAGAACAATGATTTCAAGCACCACCTTCCTTTTAAATCTTCCAGTCTGTTATTCTAACTCAATCAGCATGACAGAGTGATCTCCAGCCTTGTCCTCGTCAACACTCTCACCTGTGTTAACGAGATAATCACTGACATGATGGCAGCTGGTCCTTTTGTGGCAGGGCTGAAATGCAGTGGACATTTTTTGGGGGGGGATTACGTTTATTTTCATGGCAAAGAGGGACTTTGCAATTTATTGCAATTCATCTGATCACTCTTCATGACATTCTGGAGTATATGTAAATTGCCATCATCAAAACTGAGGCAGCAGACTTCGTGAAAATTAGTATTTGTGTCATTCTCAAAACTTTTGACCACGACTGTAGATAACCGTTTTTTCAAACTAAATTGTTCTGTTTCACTTAATGAAATCAGTCTTCAGTTCAAGTTTGGATCCAGACTGTCTGTCTGCATCCTCAGTGGACCTCAGTGAATCCCTGTGTGACCACGCCCTCTGCTGGGGATCCACAGAACTTACTTAATAATACGATACAAGGAGAGAGAGAGTATTCTAGGCCATTCAATCCCTTAATATAATTTCACAATGTGGGTAGACACAAAAGTTGAACAGAAATCAGCATCCTCTTGGTACTAGTGACAATCATGGATGCAGACAAGACAAACCATTTGTGGAGAGACATCAGTTGTCTTACTCACCTAATTTCTTTGGAACCCAGTCAACCCCAAATGTGAATTTCTTTATCTGCACTACCAGAAACTCTGGGAAGGAGGCGAAACGGGAAGTCCTGGAAAGAGGACAATAATACAGAAAAATTAATTAAAATAATAAATATCTTTCACTCATTTACAAGATTTAAAACTTAAATGGTAAATTTCCCCTATAGTTAATGTATTATGTACCAATATATTTGCATTGAACAACTTTATTTTTTATGGACAACAATACTTTTACTTCCAGCTTATACATAGTATATACATTTTACGGACACAGTATATTTTACATTAGTTATCTTTTGTTTGTTTTTAAATCGCATCCTTCAGCTACCCTCAACCCCTCCCATATATCTCTGAAGACCATCCAGTTTGATTTCTAGCTGCCATATATTTTTCCACTGTGCTGTGATGTTTCACAAAAGTTCTGAACCTTCCTATTCTCATAGTAATAATATATAGCAATCTGTAGAAACTATTATTGATCGATTGACTATGACTTTTCAAATCGCAAAATAACTTGCAGGTGCAGGATACAAAAAGCAAAGGCATGAAAGAAAGATCCCCACACACTGCTGAACTGAGGGAGCATTCAATAGTGTGTGGTATTGATCTTTCTTCCAGGCCTTAGACCAGGACCTTGCTTACTTGACTCCAGCTGACTTGGCCTGCAGTGCTGAGCTCCAGAAGTCGGGGACGTTCTCTGGCTCTGTGAAGGCCTGCAGGCACGCTGTGAAGGGGATCCGGGCCCTCACAGGCTCTGGAGGGGCTCTCATGTTTTCCTCTGCCTCTCTTCGCTTCGCCTCATACACTATCAGCTCCTCTGTCACACACACACACACACAAAGCTATTTAACACACCCTCCTGAAACGCTGTTGTTTTCATCAGACTCAGGTGATTGGGGTTTAGTGATTGTATAGAGGAGCTGGTTCTCACGGGGCAGGGCCAGCTGCCGGTGGGATCTTACCTCTGTTGGAGGCGGCCTCCATGGGGCCGGGCCAGCTGCCTGTGGGATCTTACCTCTGTTGGAGGCAGGCTCCATGGGGGCAGGGAGCTGCTTGTGGGATCTTACCTCTGTTGGAGGCAGCCTCCATGGGGCAGGGCCAGCTGCCGGTGGGATCTTACCTCTGTTGGAGGCAGCCTCCATGGGGACCGGGAGCTGCATCAGGTAGTCCACCTTCTGGTTGTAACGCACCCTCTGCGTCTGGCAGCACTGCACACGCTCCTCCACCACGTAGCGGAACACATCACTGGGGTTCTCTGAGCCAGCACTGTTTCTCTGGAGAGAGAGAGAGAGAGAGAGGAGAAAGAGAGAGAGGAGAAAGAGAGAGAGGGAGAGGAGAAAGAGAGAAATGAGAAAGAGAGAGGAGAATGAGAGGGAGAGAGAGAGAGAGAGAGGAGAGAGAGAAATGAGAGAGAGGAGAGAGAGAGAAATGAGAGAGAGAGAGAGAGAGAGAGAGAGAGGAGAAAGAGAGAGAGGAGAAAGAGAGAGAGGAGAAAGAGAGAGAGGGAGAGGAGAAAGAGAGAAATGAGAGAGAGAGAGAGGAGAAAGAGAGAGGAGAAAGAGAGAGAGAGAGAGAGAGAGAGAGAGAGAGAGAGAGAGAGAGAGAGAGAGAGAGAAATGAGAGAGAGAGAGAGAGAGAGAGAGAGAGAGAGAGAGAGAGAGAGAGAGAGAGGAGAAAGAGAGAGAGGAGAGAGAGAGAGAGAGAGAGGAGAGAGAGGAGAAAGAGAGAGAGAGGAGAAAGAGAGAAAGAGGAGAGAGAGAGGAGAGAAAGAGAGGAGAAAGAGGGAGAGAGGAGAAAGATAGAGAGGAGAAAGATAGAGAGGAGAGAGAGAGCGAGAGAGCGAGAGAGCGAGAGGAGAGAGAGAGCGAGAGGAGAGAGAGGAGAAAGAGAGAGGAGAAAGAGAGAGAGAGAGAGAGGAGAAAGAGAGAGGAGAAAGAGAGAGAGAGAGGAGAAAGAGAGAGGAGAAAGAGAGAGAGAGAGGAGAAAGAGAGAGGAGAAAGAGAGAGAGAGAATATACTGGATACTTATTTCCTCTATCTATGCTATTGAATTTACCAGTTAAAAAAGGGTTTGGAAATGTAACTGTTTCCATCCATTAGAACATTGTGAGAATATTGTGACTTTCATTAATTGCATGTATGTTTGAACAGTAACAATATGCATCAAGTTATACATTCCCCAATTATCACAAGAGGAACCATGTGTTCCTTTGTTTTCACCTGTACAATTACACAGTTAAAAGGTGACTCCTGAAGAAGGACATGGGGAAACATGTCAAACTCAAAGAGAAAGAGGTACGCAGCTGTTTCCTGGCGAAAGTTGGAGATGAAATGTGTTTGTTGTGTTAATTTGAGGAGTCATGGGGCAATGGGTCTTGAATTAAACCATTTGACTCGTATGGGGTGTCACAGCAGCAGATTTTCTATTCCAAGAAGTTAAGAGAAATCCTCGGGTTATAATTTGACTCCCAACACCAGTGAAGTATTCCAGACCCAGGGCTAAACTTGCTGATGGAAGGCTACTCTAATAGTCTGCCTATCTCTGTCCAACCAACTCAGTTCCTCCACGCAGGCTAAGGACAGCTTAATATGCCCACAAATTATACACTCAATTAACGTTCATGGTAGAAACGTAGGGCCCCGTCTAATCATAAAAGGTATTCTAAAGCTGTGGTCCTCTGTAGCTCAGCTGGTAGAGCACGGCGCTTGTAACGCCAAGGTAGTGGGTTCGATCCCCGGGACCACCCATACACAAAAATGTATGCACGCATGACTATAAGTCACTTTGGGTAAAAGCGTCTGCTAAATGGCATATTATTATTATTATAAAGCTGAGAGAAAACGGTTGATTTTGTACTTATATTAACATGAAGTAGACTTGTTAGCTCCTGTTTAACATCTTACTTAACATCACCTTACTGCTCCATGTTTAAAAAAAAATCTGTATTCAGAACATCGCCACAAATGACTAAAACATTGACGATACATAATAAGCATGCAACCAAGTCTAATAAACTGATTTTGGATCAATTGTTTTGTTGTGTCAAGGACAAGAGCAGAGAAAGTGGAAGGTTTGGAGTCTAAGTGTGGACAACAGGCAGAATAGGAAGCATTATCAGGCCTGTGAAACCGATAGGGGCGGACTAAATTTAACCTGGTTAAGAAAGTCACTTCAGAGAACAAGTGTATCTGCCGGCCGAGAGGGACAGCGTCCTGTCCCTCCTCCCCTCCCCCAAGACCCCCAGATTGACCACGTCTGATCAGAGTCAGAGGAGCATTGACATGGTCAAGAAAATGCTTTGCGGTAGCCATTTCATGAAAGCAGTTTATTTTATTTTGGCCAGTGCCATCATTGAAAGACAATGTACAAATACACTCTGTATAATCTGTACAAACTGAAAAGCCAGTACACTCTGTATAATCTGAAAAGCTGAAAAGCCATTGCCCGATTTATACAATTTACGGTTATGAGTCTTTTGTTGAACACAAGTGAATTTGTTTGCCAATTTCTGTACCTCTATGTAAGGGATCGGGGGTTGGCTGGGTCTAGACAGAGTCTGACACTTCCCCGATCTACAGAGAGGGGGAGTCATCAGACTCGATCTGGTTCACCTGAGTTCTGAGCACACCTGTCCATAATTAGGGTAGGATATAAGGTGTGCTCAGAGGTTCAGTCGGTGCGAGGTATTGTTCCTTTGTGACTTGCTAAGCGTTTTGTTCCGAGAGAGAGAGAGAGAGAGAGAGAGAGAGAGAGAGAGAGAGAGAGAGAGAGAGAGAGAGAGAGAGAGAGAGAGAGAGAGAGAGAGAGAGAGAGAGAGAGAGAGAGAGAGAGAGAGAGAGAGAGAGAGAGAGAGAAGAGAGAGAAGAGAGAGAGGGAAGAGAGAGAGAGAAAGAGAGAGAGGAGAAAGAGAGAGAGAGAGAGAGGAGAGAGAGAGAGAGAGAGAGAGAGAGAGAGAGAGAGAGAGAGGAGAAAGAGAGAGGAGAAAGAGAGAGAGAGAGAGAGAGAGAGAGAGAGAGAGAAAGAGAGAGAGAGAGAGAAAGAGAGAGAGAGAGAGAGAGAGAGAGAGAGAGAGAGAGAGAGAGAGAGAGAGAGAGAGAGAGAGAGAGAGAGAGAGTTTGTTGTTTTTGATTACCCGTGTATCCGACCTGTGCCTTGTTGTTTGACTTCCCGAATTGCTTAATCCTCTACTTGTCTACCCCAGTGATTACCGTTCTCTGATCCTGTGCCTGTGACCTCGACTACGACTAAGCCCGCTCCTTTGGTACCTCTGCCTGTCTATGCCTGGCCCGGTTTTGACCACAGCCCGCCCGACCACGATTAAGCTATTCCCTTGTCTGTACTCTAATAAAGCATCGCTATTCTGCGATTGGATCTTACCACTCTGTCCGAGTATTCATTACAGAATACCTCGCCATTACCATGGATCCAGCGGAATTACAGAGGCGATGGGAGATACAGGAGAAACGCATGGATGAACTCCTACAGCTACTCAACGCTGGTGCAGCGGAAGGCACCACCCCGAGTACGGTCAGTCCTCGTCATGCACCTCCGATTTCTATACCGACAAGGTACGATGGGGAACCTGGCAAATGTCAGGGGTTTCTACTCCAGACGTCCCTGTATATGTCGTATAATCGTACTATGTTTTCCGATGACCGTAGCAGGGTGGATTTCATGATTTCTCTGCTAACGGGAAGAGCACTGGATTGGGCTACTGCGCTTTGGGCAGCTGAGGTCCCCGAGTTGAATGCGGAAGTTCAGTTCAAGAGACTGTTTCAAGAGGTGTTCGACCACCCAGTATCTGGGCGTAGTGTGGGAGACCAACTATGCGAACTTCAGCAGGGCCGTCGCACAGTAGCCGACTACGCTTTAGAGTTCCGTACTATAGCAGCCGGTAGCGGATGGAGCGAAACTGCTTTGCTCACAGTTTTCCGAAGAGGGCTGCGCAAAGACGCTACAGACTGAGTTGGCTTGTCGAGGAGATTTTACTGCGCTACATGAGTTTATCAAAATAGCCATCTCTATTGATAATCTTATAGTGCAACACAAGGCATCCACAGTCCGGGGAGCCCTCGATCACTGGTCCTATGCAATCGACAGAGCGGAGGAGAGAATCTGAGGAGGAACCTATGCAACTGGGACGGTCACCTCTACCAGGTTCGGTGAGACAACAACGTCGGCAAGACGGACTATGCCTGTATTGTGGTCAGGCGGGTCATTTCGTTCGTCAATGTCCGGTACGACCTAACCGTACCCCAGGATATCGCCTCGGAACTGCCAAACCGGTGAGTGAGACTCCAGTGTTGAACATTACATCTAAACAAATGTATGTGCCTGTCACCTTATCTGTCGGAGAGAAAGTGCGCAGGTTGGAGGGATTTATTGATTCCGGAGCGGCTGCCAGCTTTCTGGATATGGGTCTTGCTGAGGAGTTGGGAGTTCAACTTATCCCAATTCAACCTCCCCTGAGAGTCAACGCGCTAGACGGTGAGCCCATGGGCACTGGGTTCATTACGCACCGTACCGGGGAAATCAAGTTACAAGTGGGCTCCCTGCACCATGAGAACATCATTCTGTTCATCATCTCCGCCCCACGGGAGCCGCTAGTCCTTGGCCACCCCTGGCTCGTTACCCATGATCCGGTCATCTCCTGGAAATCTGGCGATATCACGGCTTGGAGTGAGGTATGTAGGGCTGAGTGCCTCATTTTACCTTGCAAAACGTCTACTGTGGAGGATGCGAAGGGTGCGGTGTCTACTGTTGTTCCTACAGAGTACCAGGATTACGCGCAGGTGTTCTCCAAGGAGAGGGCTTCCGTGCTACCACCGCATCGAGCCTGGGATTGTGCAATTGATGTGCTATCCGGGGCTACCCCTACTCGCGGACAAATCTACCCTTTGTCTCAGCCGGAACGGGAATCAATGAGCAAGTATATTGATGAGGCACTTCAGCAAGGGGCCATTCGCCCATCTACGTCTCCCGCCGCATCCAGTTTTTTCTTTGTTAAGAAAAAGGATGGCGGACTTCGTCCTTGCATAGACTATCGAGGTTTGAACGATATCACCATAAAAAATCGTTACCCCCTTCCTTTGATTCCAGCGGCCCTCGAGCAGGTGGGGCAAGCCTCCATCTACAGTAAACTGGACCTCAGGAGTGCGTACAATCTGGTGCGCATTAGAGAGGGGGATGAATGGAAGACCGCCTTCATCACCCATCGAGGACATTATGAATATTGTGTTATGCCCTATGGACTTACTAACGCGCACTCTGTGTTCCAGGCGTTCATGAATGACATTTTTAGGGACTTGATTGATCGTTTCGTCATAGTGTACATTGATGACATCCTAATCTACTCTAACTCTCTGAGTGAACATGTGTCCCATGTACGACAGGTTCTGGACCGACTCCGCCAACACTCTCTGTTCGTGAAGGCCGAGAAGAGTGAATTCCATGTCACGACGATTTCCTTCCTTGGGGCCATACTCACTCCCGACGGGGTAAGACTGGATGAATCCAAGGTACAAGCTGTACGAGACTGGCCTCAACCCCAGACGGTGAAAGAGCTTCAGAGATTCTTGGGGTTTGCCAATTACTATAGACGGTTCGTGCGTAATTTCAGCACCACCGCAGCTCCCCTGTCGGCGATGACCAGCCACAAGGGGCGTGGTCTGAAATGGACGGAGGGGGCAGTGCGGGCTTTTGAAACGATTTACCACCGTTCCCATTTTGTGTCAGCCGGATCCTACGTTGCCGTTCATCATGGAGGTGGACGCCACGGAGGTTGGAGTTGGAGCCGTGCTATCCCAGCGCCAAGGTGAGCCGCCCAAATCACGACCCTGTGCTTTTTTTTCGAAGAAGCTGAATCCGGCCGAGCAGAACTACGACGTGGGAAATCGTGAATTGCTGGCGGTGAAGTTAGCACTGGAGGAGTGGAGACATTGGCTGGAGGGAGCAGCTCATCCGTTCCAAGTGCTCACGGACCACCGCAATCTGGAGTATCTTCACAGTGCTAAACGACTGAACTCCCGACAGGCAAGGTGGTCTCTGTTCTTCAACCGTTTCCAATTCACTGTCTCTTATATTCCCGGGTCCAAGAATTGTAAGGCGGACGCGCTTTCCCGACGGTTCGAGCGCGCTGACAGACCGGTTGAACCAGAACCTATCCTCCCCATGAGTTGCCGTGCTGGCCCTGTGAGGTGGGCTATCGATGACACGATTCAGGAGAGCCTACAAGCGGAACCAGCCCCTCCAGAAACCCCGGTGTCAAAGGTGTTTGTACCAGCTTCGCTTCGACCTCAACTGATGGAATGGTGCCACACGTCGCTAGGATCTGGTCATCCCGGAATCACTCGAACTACTCGACTCATCAGTCGAAAATACTGGTGGGATTCCCTCACAGATGACGTCCGAGACTACGTATTATCCTGCCCAGTTTGTGCTCAGTCCAAGGCGCCTCGAGCACTACCGGAGGGCAAGCTGATGCCATTGCCAACTCCTCAACGACCCTGGTCGCACATCGCGATGGACTTTGTTACCCGACCTACCAGAATCAGAGGGCCATACTGTAATTCTCGTGGTCATCGATCGATTCTCAAAGATGTGTCGGTTAGTACCCATGACCCGTTTATCTAACGCCACTCAGATGGCGGAGACTATGTTTAACCAGGTGTTCCGGCAGTTTGGTGTTCCAGAGGATATTGTTTCCGACCGGGGGACCCCAGTTCGTATCCCGGGTTTGGAAGGCCTTCTGCGAACGCTTGGGTATCTCGGTGAGCCTCACCTCCGGATATCATCCCCAGGCCAATGGGCAGACCGAACGGCTCAACCAGGAAATTGGGAAGTATCTACGGCAACAATGTTCGCGGCAGCCGCAAGAGTGGAGCCGATTCCTTCCTTGGGCAGAGTATGCTCAGAACTCACTCATTCACACCTCCCTACGTCTAACGCCCTTTCAGTGTGTTCTAGGATATCAACCACCCCTGTTCCCGTGGGATACCGCACCCGGGATGGTACCGGCGGTGGACCAGTGGTTCCGTCGGAGTGCGCAGGTCTGGGAGACGGCCCATCAACATCTCAGTCAAGCCTCACAGCAGCAAAAGACCTATGCCGACCGACGCCGGGAGACCTACTCCCACTTATCAAACCGGACAACGAGTGTGGCTGTCTACCCGAGACCTGCGGTTCCGACGGAGCTGCAAGAAGCTCCAACCCAGGTACATTGGTCCTTTCAAAGTTCAGAGACGTATTAACCCTGTCACCTACCGTCTGTTACTCCCTCGACACTACAGGATAAACCCCTACGTTCCACGTCTCCCTGCTGAAACCTGTTCATTATAGCCCGATGTATCCACCAATCGCTCAACAACCTACTACACCACCTTTGGAGGATGAACAGGACACCACCTATACAGTCCACGAGATACTGGAGTCAAGACGGAGACGAGGGGCATCGAATATCTCGTGGACTGGGAGGGATATGGACCGGAGGAACGGTCCTGGGTTCCTGCTAAGGACATACTAGACCCCGCTCTCAAGGCCACTTTCCACGCTGAACACCCAGATCATCCCGGACCCCGACCCAGAGGAAGACCACCCGGTAGAGGTAGAAGGCCATCAGGAGCCGGCCCTGGGGAGGGGGATACTGTAAGGGATCGGGGGTTGGCTGGGTCTAGACAGAGTCTGGCACTTCCCCGATCTACAGAGAGGGGGAGTCATCAGACTCGATCTGGTTCACCTGAGTTCTGAGCACACAGAGGTTCAGTCGGTGCGAGGTATTGTTCCTTTGTGACTTGCTAAGCGTTTTGTTCCGAGAGAGAGAGAGAGAGAGTTTGTTGTTTTTGATTACCCGTGTATCCGACCTGTGCCTTGTTGTTTGACTTCCCGAATTGCTTAATCCTCTACTTGTCTACCCCAGTGATTACCGTTCTCTGATCCTGTGCCTGTGACCTCGACTACGACTAAGCCCGCTCATTTGGTACCTCTGCCTGTCTATGCCTGGCCCGGTTTTGACCACAGCCCGCCCGACCACGATTAAGCTATTCCCTTGTCTGTACTCTAATAAAGCATCGCTATTCTGCGATTGGATCTTACCACTCTGTCCGAGTATTCATTACACTCTACAACAATGGCATACTGTATTCACCACTACATACCTTTTAGAGTAGTTTAACTCACTCCTACTAATAGATATGAAGCCATACATACATACATACATACATACATACATACCTCGACCAGGTTGATGAGGTGCAGGAAGAACTCGTGTGCGTCTTGCTGTCTGTTGGAGGAGAACTCGGGGTGGCCCTTGCTGACCATGGCTTTGAACATCTTGGGAGAGATGCCCTTCGGCTGGTGCTGCAATGAGAACAAGGTGTCACACACAAAGTGTGTATGACCAGTCACCTGTCTAAGGCACCAAGACACCAAACCAAACCATTGACACGTGATTGGAGGAACTTCAGGTTGACGTGTGATTGGAGGTACTTCAGGAAAAACAGGTATCCTGCTAATAAACATTCTGAATCTCATGAGGCCAATTTCCAACTTGAGAGGCGATTTGAGCTACACAAGTTAGGATTTGGCTCTTCTTTGAAAAGGGCTTTTCCGTCTTCATTTTTCAATTTAATACCAAGTGCAACTTCTGTGCTTATGAGATCAGTGACAACAGCGTAATGTCTAATCGGTGCTGTATCTAGCTACACCATCTGACACAGCCCTACAGTCAGACTGCATAAAGAGACCTGCATACTGGCAGTAACCCTCAAGATCCTTTCCCCACAAAACAAACATGCATACTGGCAGTAACCCTCAAGATCCTTTCCCCACAAAACAAACAGGCATACTGGCAGTAACCCTCAAGATCCTTTCCCCACAAAACATGCATACTGGCAGTAACCCTCAAGATCCTTTCCCCACAAAACAAACAGGCATACTGGCAGTAACCCTCAAGATCCTTTCCCCCCCAAAAAAAACATGCATACTGGCAGTAACCCTCAATATCCTTTCCCCACAAAACAAACATGCAACCTGCAGGAAATCCGGAGGGTCTTTACATGGCAGTGTTAGATTAATCATACATCGCACAACAGAAGGTGCTGCAGTGTAGAGTCCCTGTATGTCTGTAATCTGTATACTAAATACTTCAGGATTCAGGACTGTATTGTACAGATTGGATTAGCAACAATTCACACTGCTCCTGCAAGACAAGTTGGTATGCAGCAGCTAGATGTAGGCAGTGAAAAATGCCAAAATGGCACTACATTTGCTAAATGAATAGACAACACTTTGTAACACAATTGGGTTGTTATTGCAGCATGCATGGGGCATCTAAGACGATCAAATCTCGAACGTTAGCTACAGTTTATACTATAAATAGAAAATACAATTTCCACGTTAATGGAAGTAGTTATACCGCAAAAGAGTTGCAACCCAAAAAATCATTTGGGAAAAATATTGGGTTATGATACTGAAGACATGCAACACACCCTTTAAATGTAAAAACTACAAGGTACTCAAAATATGAGCAACAATGAATATTGCAACAGAGGATAATTAATATATCTACAAGTTCCATCCCCACCCCTCCCTTCCCCACGCAAGCTGTCTGTGTGTGTCCAAACCTGGCCCTAACCTGATTGCAGACTCCTCATTATATTACACTGGCATTACTAGATGAAAAGCTAGCAGCTGCATAATGAATGGAGAAGAACAGTACAGAACAGAACAGTAGTTTTCCACATCTCTTTCCCCTGCTTATCTGGCAACACAAAACAAATACGTTCTGATCTCCCAAATTGCCAGTTTGTAATTTTTCCCAGATAAGGAGCTGGACATGCCCAGTCTAATACCTTGCATTCTTCTCTCATCACCTGTTCAATGAGCTCGGATTTCATTGGTGGTTTGGAGTACAGGCCTGAGATGAGTCCGTGGCCCAGTTTAGCCCTGGTGGACAAAACAAAAGGACACCAATGTAACTTAGTAACAAACCCATGGTGCCTGTCCTATTGCACAAGTTAGCATTGTAATAGCTGTTAAAACTTGGCTAAGAACAAAAGCTCTTTGCCAACACCGTCTCCACCATCAACATACACAAAAGGAAAGCAATGAAATGATTGACCAACCAAAACACATTACACATGCTTGCAGTATAACGGCTACTCGAACTACTAACAGCTGCTAAGAACAAAATCGATTGGGCAACACCAGTGGTAAACAACCTCCTGATTTATGACACGATCTGCATCAGATTAACACGGTGAAGGTCATTAACACGATCATCTCTCAGTATGACACGATCTGCATCGAATCAACATGAAGTTCATTAACACGATCATCTCTCAGTATGACACGATCTGCATCGAATCAACATGAAGTTCATTAACACGATCGTCTCTCAGTATGACATGATCTGCATCGAATCAACATGAAGTTCATTAACACGATCATCTCTCAGTATGACACGATCTGCATCAAATCATCATGGTGAAGGTCATTAACATGGTGAAGGTCATTAACATGGTCATCTCTCAGTCAGTCAGCCAGTGTTTATGTCTTAATTACCAACATTCATTACCCCCTTCGTTTAGGAGCCTCTCAGTTTTCATCTGGCCAGGTGGATGGGTTAGATCCAATGTTTTTCTAGCACTGACATTCTTCTGTGCTCATCATTTAACATTTTACTGCAGTGGGCTAAATCAGGGTCACACAGAGTTTTTCTTGGTAGTCTTAAACAAATCTACTTTGAAACAAAAGTATACACCTCACACACATGGTTATGGGCTTAAAAAATAGAAGACACCTGTACCATGTCAGATATAGAGTTGAAATGTATTCAATTTTGAGTTTGCATCCCAACATTACACTTTATATACATCACAGAAGACTGAAATATTACAAAACCATTTGAAACACCGGATTTACGGCGTTTAAAAAAAAAGAAACCTTTAATTATGAAATTATGAAAAATATGAACAACATTCCACCCATGAGGCCACTAGAGGGCGATTTGGTCATTTGACTGCAGGAAAGGGGTCATTAAAGCTGAGTCCTTAATTGAATCAATAAAGAGTTCCTTAAATGAAACAATAAGAAACTGGTCAAATCGCCTCTGTTGTTTCGGCAAGAAGCTGAGGGATGGGGCTTTTAAAATGTAACCATTCTCAAATTCATAGGCAGAGCTATGGATGCAAAGACTGCCCATCCATGACATCAAAACGATATAATTGGTCATTTAGCAGACGCTCTTATCCAGAGCGACTTACAGGAGCAATTAGGGTTAAGTGCCTTGCTCAAGGGCACATCGACAGATTTTTCACCTAGTGGGCTCGGGGATTAGAACAAGCGACCTTTCGGTTTCTGGCACAATGCTCTTAACCACTAAGCTACCTGCCGCCCTATAGTTTTAACCATGTTGAGGCTAGTGTTTGTTTACATTTACTTTGTAAAACAAGATTATATATTTTGGGTTCTGATGGGGTACTACAGTTGAACTAAGCATTTATAAGTTATATCCTTCAACAATCAAAGGGTAAATATTATAAATGTATATATAATAAATGCATAAGTCCAAAAATGGATGTAGCAACTAAGAATTCTAGCTTTAATATATTTATTAATCAAGATACATAGATACACTACATGACCAAAAGTATGTGGACACCTGCTCATGGGCGATTAGGCCTGACTCGCAGTCGGCGTTCCAATTAATCTCAAAGGTGTTCAATGGGGTTGAGGTCAGGGCTCTGTGCAGGCCAGTCAAGTTCTTCCACACCAATCTCAACAAACCATTTCTGTATGGACCTCACTTTGTGCACGGGGGCATGGTCATGCTGAAACAGGAAAGGGCCTCCCCCAAACTGTTGCCACAAAAATGGAAGCACAGAATCGTTTAGAATGTCATTGTATGCTGTAGCGTCAAGATTTCCCTTCACTGGAACTAAGGGGCCTAGCCCGAATCATGAAAAAACAAAAAATACCATTATTCCTCCTCCACCAAACTTTACAGTTGGCAATATGCATTGGGGCAGGTAGCGTTCTCCTGGCATCCGCCAAACCCAGATTCGACCGTCGGACTGCCAGATGGTGAAGCGTGATTCATCACTCCAGAGAACGCATGTCCACTGCTCCAGAGTCCAATGGCGGCGAGCTTTACACCACTCCAGCCAACGCTTGGCATTGCGCATGGTGATCTTAGACTTGTGTGCGGCTGCTCGGTCATGGAAACCCATTTCATGAAGCTCCCGACTGACAGTTCTTGTGCTGACGTTGCTTCCAGAGGCAGTTTGGAACTCGGTAGTGAGTGATACAACCGAGGACAGACGATTTTTACGCCCTATGCATTTCAGCACTCGGCGGTCCCATTCTGTGAGCTTGTGTAGCCTACCACTTCGCGGCTGAGACGTTGTTGCTCCTAGACGTTTCCACTTCACAATAACAGCACTTACAGTTGACCGGGGCAGCTCTAGCAGGGAAGAAATTTGACGAACTGACTTGTTGGAAAGGTGGCATCCTATGATGGTGCCACGTTGAAAGTCACTGAGCTCATCAGTAAGGCCATTCTACTGCCAATGTTTGTCTATGGAGATTGCATGGCTGTGTGCTCGATTTTATACACCTGTCAGTAACAGGTGTGGCTGAAATAGCCAAATCCACTAATTTGAAGGGCTGGCCACACACTGCTGTATATATAGTGTAACTAGAAAACATTAGAGTTGGCATAGAGCGGCAGGTAGCTTAGTGGTTAAGAGCGTTGTGCCAGTAACTGAAAGGTCGCTGGTTCTAATCCCCGAGCCGACTAGGTGAAAAATCTGTCGATGTGCCCTTGAGCAAGGCACTTAACCCTAATCGCTCCTGTAAGTCGCTCTGGATAAGAGCGTCTGCTAAATGACTAAAATGTAAAACAAATGTATAGAGGGGCTTTTAACGGCAAGTCAGCAAAGATGTGAACCGGTCAGATGTTTGGAGGTGTGAGACAAGACCAGGGTGAGTAATAATTTAGTCTCGAGGGAAACATCGCCATTTCAAAATTCAGTGGAGGGCAGCACAGATTTTATATGTTCGCCAAAAGCAATTTGCGGGCCAGAAAAAGGGCAGTTATTTGAAAACGTATAGGTCCATTATATAATTTCTATCTAGTTTTAGACGTTCAACAGTGGTCTGGAGAGTTTTTTAACACCCCAAATAATCATCCGGTTAGGTTTTTTTTAACTCAACCTCCCCCGGGCCCGAGGGTCAAACCCCTGGTCAAGACGCTGTACTGATGATAAGCAACATTATGTAACTGTGTATTGACTCACATTTGTGTGCTGAAATCCGTGGTGGGGTCAAGAGGTGAGTAGTCATATATCCTCTGGAGATTTCCAACATACCTAGAGATTCAAAACAGACGCCAGACAGTACATTCAGTGCACACGCTACTGTAAGTCCAGGAGAGATTTTTTTTTTGAAGAGGGAAAATATGAGAATTGAACACTACAGTCATCCACTCGTATATAAGCCTGCCGTTTTCAGTGCTGTTGTGCAATCACCACGTAATAACACCTTTAGGTCAAGTGAGTCAGTTTTCCGTCATCAGCATCTATATTCGGAGTGGCGAAACATGACCCGCGCAGTGTCCTGACTTTGTATGTTTACTCTGGTCTATTCTGGAGGCCCCCCCCTTTCTCTCTCTATAGCTCTCTCACACACACACACACACACGAACAAGCCCCTCCCAGATGCTGGTGGTACTCACGCCCTCTGGAACTCTGGGATGCTGAAGAGGACCTGCATGGTGGTGCCCAGGTAACAGCTGTTGTCCAGGTTCTTGATGCCAGTGAAACCCGAACCATACACCGCCTTCAGTTTCATGCCCGATTCCTGGATCACCTCCCACTCGCTGACCCGAGGCTGCACGCTGTCTGCATTGTCCGTGTTGAGGTGGCCATTTTCTGTTCCATTCTATTCAACCAATGGAACAAAGTACTGCTTCAAAATGGGGGGTCCGACAGGTACCCAGACATGGTTGATGTTATTCTAGGCCCACATTATTCTATGTAAAGTGGAACTGGCTGTTTGAAAATATATGGTTTTGCACATCACAAATGTTGTGTATTATGAAACAGGTATAACTCAGCTAAATGAGAGCTTGTCAATCTTTCCTACAACGATGGCTAGACGTACCTGCTGCATCTGTAGCATGTCTATTCCAAAGTGTTGTAAGTGTTCGGATATGTGAGGGTCCAGGACTGCTTCTTCTTCATCAAATGAATATATATCTGAAAGGGGGCGAGGGGGGGGTTGTTACTGGACATAAAAAACAAGGGCCAAGGCTCTCTTCATATAATAGGGGGCTGTTACCGGTATACTTAGAATTAGGAATTAGAATATGAATTTAATAGGATCTCTATGCTTATACACCAATGGAAAAGTGGAACCCAGCTATAATGCGTTATTGTGTTAGAAGCATGTATGAGCATTTATAATGTTTTATTGTATGTTTTCCCCAATATGTGTCACTGACCTGCTCTGATGTTGTCCTGTATGACTGCCAGGGGAAGTGGGCACTGACCTGCTCCGTCTGGGGTGATGTTGTCCAGTTTGACTGCAAGGGGAAGTGGGCACTGACCTGCTCCGTCTGGGGTGATGTTGTCCTGTATGACTGCCAGGGGAAGTGGGCACTGACCTGCTCCGTCTGGGGTGATGTTGTCCAGTTTGACTGCCAGGGGAAAGTTGGTGTCTTTGTAGTGGTCCAGGGCGTGGCCGTTTCCTCCGGCACCGTCGAAGAACCACTTCCCACAAAGCACCGCTCCGTCCGTCAGGTTCAGCCACAGGTTCTCTCTCATCTCACACTTCTGACATTTCCAGCCACTAAGAGGAGAGACGGGACAGGGGTAAAACATTCAAAGAGTCACATGTTGATAAATAGGTTAGCTCTTATTACATCTTTTGGTAACACTTTCCTTGACACCCAGCGTCATAACCATGTCTTAATATGTCATAACATGGTCATAACACTGTCATGATTGTTATTCAAATGTGTTTTTTCCCTGCCAAGAAGTTTCTTTTTGTTTCAAAGTTTATTTCTTAAATCCCGTTGTTGTTGTTGTTGTAACTAATTATTTACAGTCATGTTTATTTTTTCATCATATTTTAAATATCTCGTAGAAAATGAAACTTTTTGACATTGTCATTAAGCATTATGACCATCTTGTGTCACTTCACTTGGACTAAGAAAATAGGGTGGCAGGTAGCTTAGTGGGTAAGAGCGTTGTGCCAGTAACCGAAAG
Source organism: Coregonus clupeaformis (assembly GCF_020615455.1). Classification (NCBI taxonomy): domain Eukaryota; kingdom Metazoa; phylum Chordata; class Actinopteri; order Salmoniformes; family Salmonidae; genus Coregonus; species Coregonus clupeaformis. The sequence continues at coordinate 21,037,086 of NC_059202.1, forward strand.
GTCGCTGGTTCTAATCCCCGGGCCGACTAGGTGAAAAATCTGTCGATGTGCCCTTAAGCAAGGCACTTAACCCTAAATGCTCCTGTAAGTCGCTCTGGATAAGAGCGTCTGCAAAATGTAAATGGTAATGTAAAAATACACTTTATGACACTGTCAAGAAGCATTATGACCATCATAATCATATATGCCAGATAGGCCTATCACGTACATGCCCTTATATCAGCCATCAGTCAAAAAGAGGGTGTCTTGTCCTGCTCCTGATTACTGCTCCTGCATTCATCCCAGTCATCAGCAACAGAGCATTAGGGGTAGGTGTATTTCTGACATCGATGTGGGCGCAATTACAATGATAATTGAATAAGGTCAATTTCAGAAAACGTTATACAGCTGTGGAAAAAAACACTGCACATTTTTCTTCAATCAGCATCTCTACATGTATGACAGCCATTCCATTCCAGTGTCTGTTGAATTCCAACACAGGCACACCTCATTCTACTGAATTAGGTACTGATTAGGTGATCACCTGAACCAAATCTTATTCAATGAGGAAAAGTATAAAAACCACTGCTGTGGTCATCACTATCCTCTTGCAATAGGACCAGCTGGATGGTAAAAACAGTGCTAATAGTACATCAAAAGTAATATTAATCAGAAAATAACTATTGACCATGCCAAAAGAGTTGAAAAGGAACGTTTTGAGTGAGGAAAAGAAGGGTTCAATTCTGGCTTTACTGGCAGAGATGCCGGTTCTTAAGAACAAGGTCAAGCAGCAGACATTGGGGACAACAAAGCTACAGACCGGCAGAGGGCGAAAACGTCTCTCTACTGACCGGGATGACCGCCAACTCATTCGAATGTCACTCAACAACTGTAGGATGACATCAAGTGACTTACAAAAAGAATGGCAAACGGCAGCTGGGGTGAAGTGCACGGCGAGGACGGTTCGAAACAGGCTCCTAGGGGCAGGGCTGAAGTCGTGCAAAGCTAGAAAAAATCCCTTCATCAATGAGAAGCAAAGAAGAGCCAGGCTGAGGTTTGCAAAACATTTACATTTACATTTTAGTCATTTAGCAGACGCTCTTATCCAGAGCGACTTACAGTTCAGTTAGTGAATACATATATTTTTATACTGGCCCCCCGTGGGAATCGAACCCACAACCCTGGCGTTGCAAACGCCATGCTCTATCAACTGAGCTACAACCCTGCCGGCCATTCCCTCCCCTACCCTGGACGACGCTGGGCCAATTGTGCGCCGCCCATGAGTCTCCCGGTCGCGGCCGGCTGCGACAGAGCCTGGATTCGAACCAGGATCTCTAGTGGCACAGTTAGCACTGCGATGCAGTGCCTTAGACCACTGCGCCACTCAGGAGCTCAAAAGACCATAAGGATTGGACCGTAGAGGACTGGAGTAAGGTCATCTTCTCTGATGAGTCCAATTTTCAGATTTGCCCAACACCTGGTCGTCTAATGGTTAGACGGAGACCTGGAGAGGCCTACAAGCCACAGCGTCTCGCACCCACTGTGAAATTTGGTGGAGGATCGGTGATGATCTGGGGGTGCTTCAGCAAGGCTGGAATCGGGCAGATTTGTCTTTGTGAAGGACGCATGAATCAAGCCACGTACAAGGTTGTCCTGGAAGAAAACTTGCTTCCTTTTGCTCTGACATTGTTCCCCAGCTCTGTCCCCTGTAGCTCAGTTGGTAGAGCATGGCGCTTGCAACGCCAGGGTTGTGGGTTCGTTTCCCACGGGGGGCCAGTATAAAAAATGTATGCACTCACTAACTGTAAGTCGCTCTGGATAAGAGCGTCTGCTAAAATGTAAATGTAATGTAAATGATTGGTTTTTCCAGCAGGACAATGCGCCATGCCACACAGCCAGGTCAATCAAGGTGTGGATGGAGGACCACCAGATCAAGACCCGGTCATGGCCAGACCAATCTCCAGACCTGAACCCCATTGAAAACTTCTGGAATGTGATCAAGAGGAAGATGGATGGTCACAAGCCATCAAACAAAGCCGAGCTGCTTGAATTTTTCCACCAGGAGTGGCATAAAGTCACCCAACATCAATGTGAAAGACTGGTGGAGAGCATGCCAAGACGCAAGAAAGCTGTGATTGAAAATCAGGGTTATTCCACCAAATATTGATTTCTGAACTCTTCCTAAGTTAAAACATTAGTATTGTGTCGTTTAAAAATGAACATGAACTTATTTTCTTTGCATTATTCGAGGTCTGACAACACTGCATCTTTTCTGTTATTTTGACCAGTTGTCATTTTCTGCAAATAAATGCTCTAAATGACAATATTCTTATTTGGAATTTGGGAGAAATGTTGTCAGTAGTTTATAGAATAAAACAAAAATGGTATTTTTACCCAAACACATACCTATAAATAGTAAAACCAGAGAAATTGATAATTTTGCAGTGGTCTCTTAATTTTTTCCAGAGCTGTATAGCATAAAACTGTTGACAAGTAGGCTATGGTGTAATGGAATGTTTTGCCTTGCGTTGTGGGTTTTTACACTCTTATGTAGGTGTCATAACCAGCCATAAAATAACGCAACATATGTCACAACAGGTCTAAATACGTGTCATGACAGTGTTATGGTCATATTATGACCGGTTATGACCGTGTCATAATGTGTTATGACGCTGGGTGTCAAGTAAAGTGTTACCCATTCTCTCAGTGTCGTTGTTCTTGAAGGACAAAATAGCAAGAACGGCCAAAAAGCATTCTCTCTCATTGGAGTTAATTGATTGACCTGAATTATGTTCAATGAACAGGGTAGGACAGACTTGTGTGTTTAATGTTTAGCATCCTAAAACACTCCTTAATGCTAATGCTTCTTAATGCTACTTGTAAAATAATACACAAAATGCTATATAATGTTAGAGTAACTTGGTTTCAGACCCCTAAGAAACATTACAGAGTAACTTGGTTTCAGATCCCTAAGAAACATTACAGAGTAACTTGGTTTCAGATCCCTAAGAAACATTACAGAGTAACTTGGTTTCAGATCCCTAAGAAACATTACAGAGTAACTTGGTTTCAGACCCCTAAGAAACATTACAGAGTAACTTGGTTTTAGATCCCTAAGAAACATTACAGAGTAACTTGGCTTCAGATCCCTAAGAAACATTACAGAGTAACTTGGTTTCAGACCCCTAAGAAACATTACAGAGTAACTTGGTTTCAGACAAATAAGAAACATTACAGAGTAACTTGGCTTCAGATCCCTAAGAAACATTACAGAGTAACTTGGCTTCAGATCCCTAAGAAACATTACAGAGTAACTTGGTTTCAGATCCCTAAGAAACATTACAGAGTAACTTGGTTTCAGACCCCTAAGAAACATTACAGAGTAACTTGGTTTCAGACCCCTAAGAAACATTACAGAGTAACTTGGTTTCAGACCCCTAAGAAACATTACAGAGTAACTTGGCTTCAGATCCCTAAGAAACATTACAGAGTAACTTGGCTTCAGACCCCTAAGAAACATTACAGAGTAACTTGGCTTCAGATCCCTAAGAAACATTACAGAGTAACTTGGCTTCAGACCCCTAAGAAACATTACAGAGTAACTTGGCTTCAGACCCCTAAGAAACATTACAGAGTAACTTGGCTTCAGACCCCTAAGAAACATTACAGAGTAACTTGGCTTCAGATCCCTAAGATGGTCCTGCCACCCATCTCATTCCGCAACCCTTCATAACTGACATCCTCAGCACAGGAAAATGACAGACCAGTGGCTGAGAAGTCTTACTACGGTGGCCATGCCAGTATATAGATGTCAGAAAGAGAACATAGTATTTCTGGGTATGTAGGCCTATTATCTGATCTATCCGTGGGAATATTCGACCATGATAAAGGAGCGATTCCTTGATATGGGATCAGAATCCCACAAGTAAGGTGGAGGGACCCACAAGTAGCTCAAGTAACCCAGAAGGACCCCCCAAACCACACAAGAAACACTGGAGGACCCACAAACTAGCAGCAACACAAAATGATATGAGACGGGAGCTGTTCTGAAGCCACTGTCCACTATATTGGTGTTTCTAAGTCATTGCATAACCCTTTGTCAGTCCAATTAGTGGCCAGTTACCTGGGTGGGATCCTCACTCCGTTGTCCTGCTGTCGGAGACTCCTGGCATGTTTGGACACCTGGATCTCCTCGTCCCAGGAGTCAGACTCCTGTTTTTTGTAGGCTGACGCGGCGTTGAGCACGGCATCGCAGGCTATTGTCACCTGGGAGTCACGGGACACACAGGAACCATTAGATCTACTGACTGAGGAGATGTTTCACTGACATAATAAGACTAGGACTAGCAACAGCCTAGGCTGTAAAACTATTTTTGGTCGCGTTGCAGACGGCTATATTGATCCCCTAATTCAGGACTATTAAAAAGACCCAGTACACTACTTTTGTGAAAAAAATATTTTTTTCAATTTTCGTATTAATATAATTTGTTTTATTGTGATTTTTCTGGGGGTGCTGCAACACCCTCAACACCCATACTTCCTGTAGTTATGGTAACAGGTCTAGGACTGTGGTGCATACAGGAAGCTAGATAACCTGATCCCAGTTTGATTAGTGATGATAAGAGACAATAAATATGTTCCTGAAACTAAGATAATTATATAACAGAGTTTCACTGTAGTTCCTCACTGATTTGTCTATTTTACTAGCACTGGTTGGGGAGTTAGCCTGTAACAGAGTAATAACACCAAATAATGTCACTTTTAAAGCCCCCATGCAGTCTTATTATTTTTTAAATCATCACTGTATGTCTACTAACTCAAGCTGTGTGTTTATTTCATGAAAATCATTTATTAACATAACCCAGAGCCTCCTTTTGCCATTGAAATGATCAGTCTGATCGCGTGGGCGTTTAAATACACATTTAAATATATTTAAAAACACAGCCCTGATTGAGTGATAGGATCGTCTAGACTCTAGTTTACCGAGCTTATCCCTTTAATGTAGGACTGGTCATTGGTCAGAATAATCAGATCAGATTGTGATGTCACTACTACTGCTACTACTACTGCTACTGCTACTGCTACTACTGCTACTGCTACTGCTACTGCTACTGCTACTGCTACTGCTACTACTGCTACTACTACTACTACTACTACTACTACTACTACTGCTACTGCTACTGCTACTGCTACTGCTACTGCTACTGCTACTGCTACTGCTACTACTACTACTGCTACTGCTACTGCTGCTACTGCTACTACTGCTACTACTGCTACTAGTACATCAGCATATGATTAACACAACCAGTGTTACTTCGTACCATTGAAATCAACACATGCACACAAAGGCTTTCACAACAATTAGACCCTTTGATTAACAAACTAATAACACAGCATGCCAAAACATTTTATTTTTTTTAAAGCACAGGATACCTGGCATTCAAAAACTAAAAACATGATAAGGAAGCACTGCACTGGAAAAGGCAAATGGCGAGAAGTGCGGTACGTCAACCACCGTTTCCCTTCAGCATGCATGGCACACAAATGGAGCATGGGCACACACTCACTGACCAGTGCAGGCAACTCCTCAATATTTGGTAAGGGGATCTCGAAGTGGTCTGGGAATATGACGAGCTTGGCCTCATCTTCACACTCATACTCATCTCCTTTAAAATCACGGTTTAGTTCTAAATCTGAGAGAGAGGAAGCAGACGTCGACATTCAGTTCCCATGAAACAGTGGCTGATGATTCATACACTTGATTGGCCTTTCACTGAGCATTTGTCTTGACTAGATAGGATAAAAAAAGTGAGACGACAGAATCAAATACTCACATCAATTCTGGAGAAGAATACGATAGGCGTTTCAGGTGATCTAATGCATTTCTGAGATCGTGTGATTTGTTTGAAGGTAACTGAAAGGTGGGTTATCCAATATAAAATGGGATGTGTATGCATTTCTTGAATAGTTTAGCTTCCATGTTAGCTGGCTTAATAAGATACAGTATACATCTAGTGAGGTTAACCCAGACTAGGGGATAGGGTTAGACGTCACAGCTGCAGAACAGAGGTCAAATGTCATATAATTGTCCCTTGTCAACAAGGGTCAAAAGATCAAATTGTTTAATGAGGTCCAGGGTCAGGGGAATACTACTGTATGATAAGATCCCAACTCTGGCTAAAGAGTACACTGGTAAGAAAGACTGTGTGCTCTGGAGCTTCTCTATGCTGAACTGTTGAGTTCTACTGAGAGTAGTAGGATGCAAAGTCCTCGTTTAACAATTTCACAATAGAAATGTAAAGGATTTAATAGAATACTCATCAAGGCATAATTGACGACAAGTCAAAAACATGTTTGACATGTATTTGGGACTTTTTAGACAGCGCTTGTAGAACCTAGAGTCAAATTAATTGTGAGTCCCCTATTGTTTCTATGGTGACCAGAAGATTAAAATAATTGATGACGAATCGTTGAGTTATGTATTAAGTAGCCAGATAATGTTACTGCATACATAGACCCCCTATTTTTCAACCCTAGTCCTCCTCTATGGCTTTTGTTTAGAAGCCTCTAGATACATGATGACATCTGGGCTGTGTTGGCTGCTGGCCAACTGATTAGATCGTCACTGGTATTGAAATGCCAAAGCAACATTGAGCTTTAGCTTGGGTTCCAATGGGCGTCAAAGCTGAGAGGAGATTGGAAGGAAGGGAAGGAGGATGCAGTTCACATCAGGCTTGAAGAACCTCTGTGTCCACACGGGCCCCAAAATGGGGTCAGGCCTGCAGAGTGAAAGACCACAATCCAGCACGTCCAATAATGGGAGAGTGACGCTTGTAGCCTAGTGCTTCTGGGTATGTAGGCTACACCGAGGCAGGGCACTGAAGTGGCCGGCTACACAGCTTCAGTGGATAGTGGGAGATAAGAGAATGGAGGGTAAGGGAATGTTGCTGGGGGTGGTTAAACAGGGGAGGTAACTAGCAAGCATTGATTATTTAAATAACACAGCTAGGGCGAGAGGAGAATCCACCTCCTGACCCTCCCTTGCCCGTGTCATTGTGGCCAATGGCAGAAGTGTGTTAGCCGGGGGAGTTGACGAGGCACAGCAGCTGAGGACAGCCGAGCGACAGGCAGGGGCGGCCCACTGTAAACCAACCCCCCTGTAGGAAGGGAGTAGACCAGCCCGGGCATGTGGCACTTTGGATTTAGAATGGTTACTAACTGCATATATGAATAAATGGGCTAAATTTAGAGTTGCACGGCAGGAAAGGACCGGGAGGCCAGGCCTCGGGCTCTGGACATGGGAATACGTCACATTAGGCAAGAGAGTGTAGGGCCAGTGTAGGGCCACCGCCATTATAACCAAATAAAAACAATAACAGCATAACACGATGACAGGCGATTTCCCCTAATAAATGGCATTAGAAAAGGGGGAAATGTCGGTCTATAGTAAAGGATGGTAGAGTCTTGTCCTTCTCTTCGAGAAGGGCTAGCAAACAGACTACTGAGAGAAATGTGACTGTACTTTAAATAACCCATAAGGAGACTGAGTCTAAGGGGAACTCCCCGTGAGGATATCTTCAGGACAGTATAAGGCTTACCTAGGAACACTTGGCCATTTCTTCTTCTGGGGATGGCGCCTCCTGCGGCACCTGTGGCTTTCTGTGGGAAACAAGTGAACAGGTAGAAAGGTTATTAACGGAGCAAAATATGCCTTATAGAGCAATACATCTCTTAAAAATTGCCTATTCTCATAGACAGTGGTAGCAAGCCATGAAACTACTATCGTTTTCTAAAATACAAAATGATTACCTTTATAAATTAGAATACTAAAACGGTTTTGATATATTTACAGTAGTTTTTTTTCCAACACTAATACAACAGCCTAGTGCTGGCTGACGAAAAGATGTAGAACAGAAAACAGCATTCTGATCTGAATTGTTATGTTGCTGTGAGATGGAGGGGAAGATCTACATGGCTAGATCCATTGGTCAGGCAAAAACAGATGTAACGTTTGTCAGGCAAGTGAGTGACATTTTAAGTGATAATATATCAATAATAAGCAGGTTGCTACCTATTTTGAAGCTTTTGTGTCAGGATCTGATGTAAATCTATCTGTAGTATCACAATAATATGCTTTGAATAAAGCATGATTTGCAGTCAAAGAGGCACACCAGATGATGTAAGGTAGCTTAGTGGTTAAGAGCGTTGTGCCAGTAACCGAAAGGTCGCTGGTTCTAATCCCTGAGCCGACTAGGTGAAAAATCTGTCGATGTGCCCTTGAGCAAGGCACTTAACCCTAATTGCTCATGTAAGTCGCTCTGGATAAGAGCGTCTGCTAAATGACTAAAATGTAAATGTATGTAAAAAAAAAAATTGAAATAAAAATTGTTTCCGGATGATGTCTTCAGAAACACTTTTGACATCATGTTCAGTACAAGTCACTGCATTATTTACCAGAAAGTAGGCTGGCCATCTTTGAAATCACAGGTCGAGTCATCACTCTTTCTTCATTTTTATTACATTTACATTTTAAATGTAATAATAACAACAACAGGATGTCCATGTATGGAACAGAGTTCCCTACAACAGGATGTCCATGTATGGAACAATCTACGGAGTTCCCTACAACAGGATGTCCATGTATGGAACAATCTACAAAGTTCCCTACAACAGGATGTCCATGTATGGAACAATCTACAAAGTTCCCTACAACAGGATGTCCATGTATGGAACAATCTACAGAGTTCCCTACAACAGGATGTCCATGTATGGAACAATCTACAAAGTTCCCTACAACAGGATGTCCATGTATGGAACAATCTACAGAGTTCCCTACAACAGGATGTCCATATATGGAACAATCTACAGAGTTCCCAACAACAGGATGTGGTGGTGCCTCTCGTGCACTTCAACATGTTGATTTTTCTTTGCTGATGAATGTGATTATTTTTCTTCAATGTATTTGTAATTTTTGTATATTTATATTATATAGTATTTGGTAAATTATGTGTATGCAGGGCTCCCTTGTAAAATAAACCTTAGTTAGTCTCAATGGGATAAAATAATCTGGTGTGCATAAATAATAAATAAATAAAAGAATCTGCTGTGCATCATGGGATTTTAACCAACTATGAGCAGGCATAGGTCGGTAAAGTACCAGATAATGTCAATAGTGTTTCCGGATGATGTCATCAAGTTTATGTTGGGGTGGTGCTGGAGATGATGAATGTGAAGTTGAAACAAGCCAGCCTCTTTCTTGTCAGCTCAATAGATATTTTCCTTCAATGTTTTGTGCCAAAATTGATCACACAAAGGTGGTACTGCAAAGTCCAATGTACTTGCAACTAATAACAATATATCACTGATTCGATAAAACTAACATCCAGGGAAAAGAGGGAAAAATCTTTCACCCAAACTGAACAAATAAACAGGGCACATCAATATTAATACCGTCTCATTCTAGGTCCAAGCTCCAGAGCTTTTGTGACAGGGCCTTCTCCAGGGTTACTCCAAAAGCTCCGGAACTCCCTCCAGCCATCTGTGACTGAGTCCAAAGCTCTGTAACTCCCTCCAGCCATCTGTGACTGAGTCCAAAGCTCTGTAACTCCCTCCAGCCATCTGTGACTGAGTCCAAAGCTCCGGAACTCCCTCCAGCCATCTGTGACTGAGTCCAAAGCTCTGTAACTCACTCCAGCCATCTGTGACTGAGTCCAAAGCTCCGGAACTCCCTCCAGCCATCTGTGACTGAGTCCAAAGCTCTGTAACTCACTCCAGCCATCTGTGACTGAGCCCAAAGATATGTAACTCCCTCCAGCCATCTGTGACTGAGTCCAAAGCTCTGGAACTCCAGCCATCTGTGACTGAGTCCAAAGCTCTGGAACTCCCTCCCTCCAGCCAGCTGTGACTGAGTCCATCACCATCTTTTAGTCCCTCCTAAAGCCCCACCTCTTCACCATTGGCTAGCCTTAAAGGGATACTTTGGGATTTTGGCAATGAGGCTCTTTATCTACTTCCCAAGGGAAACTTCAGGAGTCTGATGAACTCGTAGATACCAGTTATGTCTCTGTGTCCAGTATAAAGGAAGTTAGAGGTAGTTTTGCGAGCCAATGCTAACTACCGTTAGCACAATGACTGAAAGCAGATACCCATAGACTTCCAGCCATTGCGCTAACGCTAGTTAGCAACTTCCTTCAAACTGCAAACAGAGACATATAAATGGTATCCACGAGTTCATCAGACTCCTTAAGTATCCCTTGAAGCCCCCCACACACACACACACACTCACTCTCTCTCCCACACACAAAACCTGCTCGCTGACACATCACACTTCTCCATTCTTTAGCCCCTCCTTTTCTCTTTGTTTCATGTTTTTCCTTTTCTTCCTGCTATTAGTCTGGTGATGTCTTGCTTTGGATATCTGTTTTTTGTATAGTTTCTACTATTGTAAAGCCACTTTGGGTTGAAAAGCGCTATACAAGTCCCATGCATTATTATTATTATTAAATAATATAATTTGTCAACTGTACGTACACTATGCACTGTCGGTGTGTAGACCAATATAGAAGCACATGGTATGACCCCTCACCTCTTTGACATGCCGTTTGAGGTGCATGTAAACACTCTGTCCGGTTTTACGGTAATGTCTCTCCACATGTTCTCTGCCAAAGCCCAAGAATGTGTTCATACACACATACAAGCCTCCCTCAGACTCCTGTGAACAAAAAACAACATGTGGTGAACAACATTGCAAAGCACACACACACGTGAGGTAGCACATGTACAGTATAAGGAGCATTGGTGTGTATTTGTCGTAACAAAAGTCAAGTCCAAATAGGTGATTTAAAAATCTGAACTTCAGATACCCAGAGGGCGGAGAACCAATAACATTGTGCCCCTGCTTAAGGTGTAAAGACATTTGGGGTCAATAGAGGACTGCGCAAAGGATGTCATCATATCCGCAAAGGATGTCAGCCGGGGTTGTGCCAATACAATGTAATTGACGGTGACACACACTTGTGGCAGGTGCATTCTATCATGCAATTTTCATGTAGGCTAAGGCAGACATTGTCTTGCATTCAGGACGTTATTTTCTGAAATATGCCTACAATATGGATTCATGTTTAAAAATCCAGTATGGCTTTTGCAGACTGCAAATAGTTTAACTGTAATTGCCCCTACCACCATTAAACCAGCAACCGCCACAGTGTATCAAAGTTTCTTTCACGTGTTCAAGTATGCCTTGTTCAACTGACACTCAACCACCTTCCGAGGCACAGGCCTACAGGAGCCTCATTCCCGCACAACAACGGAGGTTTAACAAAAAAATATATCACACAAATAACCCTCTATACTAACCTATATCTGCAATTGGGAGTAGGCCAATAGGCCCTGCTAAAACTCTGAAGCGCAGAGTTACACACGAGCTTCAACAGCGCTGGGATAAAAATAACCAACTTGTCAGTCTTCAGTATGACATGATGAACTCCAGACAGCTGAGTCACTCGCCTTTAAAATGGTTTCAGTTGAGCAATTATCGCTAATAAAATGTTGTTTTCGCATAAAAAAAACGTGTGAATAGTTGGTCCTAAAAACACATGGTAACCTCAAACTCGAGCAGTTTGTAATAGCGCGCGTGCGTTTCAGTTAATCTGTCTCTTGAAGGTGTTGCATATGGCAAGTCAATCACATTGAAATAAAATGCCGGACATCTCGCATATTCTCTAATATAAAAACAAAACCGTTAGAAATAGCTCCCATATCAATAGAACATTATTCTAGTGATTTTACGTGTGGCTGGTGAGTCATGCTTTCAATACAAAACAACACACTGAAACAACTCCGCTTCAGTGTGTAGCCTAAAATGCAGAAATAGGGGACACAAAATCATGTAAAACATAGCCCACGACCACGTAGGTGTCATTAATTACATTGGCAAAACCAGTAGGTAGGCGCACAGTGAACAAGTACCATTTCACAAAGGAAATACCATTCCACGGGATGTAAACAACATTTCATTATTTATTTTTCTCAAGTTCAAGAGAATGGTGGCAATGGAAGCCCCAGATCCTGCCACAAAACTGCGCAGCTATTCACGTGTGTTAGGGCAGCTTACGGGATGAGTAAGGACAGCTTGGAACACACAAACACCCCATAATACTGGGAGACACTTACGGGAGAATCGTAGGAAAAGGCACATTCGCTCTTGAAAACCCTGTCTCCTGTTCTGGGAACTCTGATGGTGGGCATATAAGGGACCAGCAGCTCTCCTAAATCTGCAGCCATCTTCGCATTCCTGCTTCTCGCACCACAATGCTATGGGAGTCACTAGAGAAGGCTGTCAGAGGAGAGATGATGCTATTTTTAAATCATTCGGTCTCGACATTCCTCCAGCGACGGGGGATATGACGCTGAAAACATAACGGAGGAGGAACTCATATATTAATATATATATATATTAAAGGTCTTGACATCTGCGAGGGCTATCCTCTATACAAATGTAATCAATAATCTCTTTCCAATTGCGTGTGTCTTGCTTAAGAATTGTATCGTTGTTTTTACATACGTGCAGTCCCGCACTGAATGGTTTGACTCAAGCGAGGGGTCCCACCCACTTGATTGATAAAACCACCCACACAAATAGCTACACCCCCTTACTGTTTCCCCTGAGGACCATCCTCTGTTCAAGTTGAAATGGAAATGCTAGAGTAGGCTACAAATTGGTTTTTGGAGTGGTTTTGGGGGGAGGAGGAGGGTGTGGTAGAAGTTAGTAGGGATTTATTTGTTTTTTAAATTGTATTTTCTTAGTAGTACAGAATTAGGAAGACCATGATTGATCGCACACTCCAGCACAATAGGTGGCGGCATGCACCTTAAACGTTTGTTTGCGGACCGCCATGATATCATAGAAGAAGAAGACGAAGAAGAAGAAGAAGAAGAAGAAGAAGAAGAAGAAAAAAACATGCTATCTTTCTACCACAAGTCTGCATCTTATCAATATTAGGTGTACACACACTTTTACCAAATCAGTGGCCTTGTGGTTAGAGCAGGGACGGCCTGTTCAATAGGGCGATATGGGCGACGCACTGCCAAACGGGGAAAAGGAAGGGATTTTTTTTCTAATCAATTATATCACGGCAACAGTAGTTATCAGTGTTGTAATCTATACGTCTGATCTGCCACAGTGCCACACTGCCACTAAATGTCGAATCAGGCTAAAGTCGTGCTTCAAATGGCTCCACCCCCTTTGGGGCGATTTCAGTCAGATTGAAAATCGCCCAGAACTTCTGTCATAGACTCCCATGTAAAATCTATTTTTTTCAAATTTCAGAGCCTTCAATACAATCTCAATGGGTGTCTGTGGGCTTGCACTTACGCGCTTTCGTCACATGAACGTAACTAAGAAAAGAGAGGGTAGCAGCGTCAATCAATTCACTACTACTATCAACATGGCTAGGCTTCAGTGCAACTCGATTGTGTCTTTGAAAGAATTTCCTTTTTGTCGGCGAACAAATGAAGATAAATTGGCAACGGAAACAATTAGGACCTCCCAGACCAAATTTAATAATTCAACAGGTTTCTACTAAAGGGGGGAAGTCCTACACCCGAGGATTTTCCAAAAAATGGTATGAACGAAAAAAATAACATTGCCACTCAACTGGATGAGGGATACAGGCTAGCTGTCCGCCGCCACAACGATGAGGTTAGTGTTGATAATCACAAGTTTACTGGAGAACTGAGACCAAGTAGAGACTTTGGACAGGGTGGATATGGTTATATTGCGATATTGTCAATACAGTATATCGTAAGTATCACTATGTAACTCGATTTCTTTCACCCCAATCCCTCAAATTAACGGTAAATAACTGAATTGTTTGCCCCACATTTAGCTAAGATGATTAGCTAGCCAGCTAAAATGTTTTATTTAGTTAGCAGTCGCATCTACAATAGTTTACTGTCAATAACATGTCTCCAAAAATGACGTGGTGTCTCCAATTGTGTTTACATTTTACAATTGCGATGCGCATCCATGAGTATCCACTTTCTGTAGCTCAGCTGGTAGAGCACGGCGCTTGTAACGCCAAGGTAGTGGGTTCGATCCCGGGACCACCCATACACAAAAATGTATGCACGCATGACTGTAAGTCGCTTTGGATAAAAGCGTCTGCTAAATGGCATATTATTATTATTATTATTATTATTCCAGCCTTGTGTAGGTCTCCAATCTTGTCCCTGACATCCTTGGAGAGCTCTTTGGTCTTAGCCATGGTGGAGAGTTTGGAATCTGATTGATTGATTGCTTCTGTGGACAGGTGTCTTTTATACAGGTAACAAGCTGAGATTAGGAGCACTCCCTGAGATCAGTCAATAAATGATTCTGGTATTGACTTATATGCTGCCCCTGTCTTCATGTTGTTGCTGGACATATCTTTTTAAAAATGTGTGTAGGTCACCTAAATCATCAGAAAAATTGCCCCTCCTGAGAATTTTTTCAGGAGCCGCCACTGGGTTAGAGTGATTGGACTGTTGGGAGTTCGATCCCGAGCCGAGGCATATGAACAAAGACTGTAAAATGGGACCACTTCACACTCAGTATTAACCCATTCATGTCCATAATAAGCTTACTGATGGACAAAGTGTTTGTCTACAAGGTAAGTTTGTGATATTGTACTATATTTAGTCTCTGGACACAAGGGGTTACTGTTCTTTACACATTTCATGAATCACGTTATGCCCTCAGAACAGCCTAAATTATTTGGGGCATGGACTCTACTCCGGGCAAGGACTCTACAAGGTGTTCCACAGGGATGCTGGCCCATGTTGATTCCAATGCTTCCCACAGTTGTGTCAAGTTGGCTGGATGTCCTTTGGGTGGTGGACCATTATTGATACTCACAGGAAACTGTTGAGCGTGAAAAACCCAGCAGAGTTGCAGTTCCTGACACAAACTGGTGCGCCTGGCACCTACTACCATACCCCTTTAAAAGGCACTTAAATCTTTTGTCTTGCCCATTCACCCTATGAATGGCACACATACACAATCCATGTCTCAATTGTCTCAAGGCTTAAAAATCCTTCTTTAACCTGTCTCCTCCCCTTCATCTACACTGATTTAAGTGGATTAAACAAGTGACATCAATAAGGGATCATAGCTTTCACCTGGATTCACCTGGTCAGTCATGGAAAGAGCAGGTGTTCTTCATGTTTTGTACACTCTGTGTATATATAAAAACAATATCTAAAGAAATCCACACACACACACTAGAGTATATGCAGATGGTAGAGCACGGCGCTTGTAATGCCAAGGTAGTGGGTTCGATCCCCGGGACCACCCATACACAAAAAAATTTATGCACGCATGACTGTAAGTCGCTTTGGATAAAAGCGTCTGCTAAATGGCATATTATTTATTATTATAAGCAAATCCAATGCAACTCAATGGAGAACTGCATTGTATATAGCCTGGACCAATATATAGCTCAGTGGCGACTCGTCATTCAGGGCAGGTGAGAGGCCCACCTGTTTTGAGCCCCACATTGTTAGCAAAAATAAAATAAAAATGTTGCCTGTTTTGCATGTTATTTTGGCATTAATACATGTCACATATCAGTTTGCAAACAATGTAAAAAATCTATATTTGAGTTAATAAAGCCATATACAAACATGGTCTCTTTTTTGCTTTCTTCAGTAAGGCAGTTCCAAAAAGCAGGTGTTTCAGCCCAGCTCAGTGCTTTCTGTGGTGGTGGGGCAGCCAGCGGAAAATACAGAGCGTAGGGGTTGGTAATGTTCTCTAGTTGCGCCGTGATTGGCTCAGTGTTCTGTCACTCATGAGGACACTAGTCACTGCCAAATCTAAGGGTAGAGCTCGAAAATTCAAGCCCCTTGGGTGCTGCCATAGAGTTACTGTCACGATCGCGAAAGGAGTAGACCAATGCGCAGCGTGGAATGCGAACATACTTTATTATATTCACCACACGAACAAAAACAACAAAATGATACGTGAAGTCCTTGGTAACAAACACTAACCATACACGGAACAAGATCCCACAATACACTGTGCCAAACAGGCTGCCTAAGTATGGTTCCCAATCAGAGACAACAAGCAACAGCTGATTCTCGTTGCCTCTGATTGAGAACCACTCCGGCCAACATAGATACACATGAACTAGAAACTGAAACAATGAACACAAAACATAGACTCTACACACCCTGGCTCAACATAAAATAGTCCCTAGAGCCAGGGCGTGACAGTACCCCCCCCAAAGGCGCGGACTGCGACCGCGCCAACATAAACCGAACAGGGGAGGGCCGGGTGGGCATTCCTCCTCGGAGGCGGATCCGGCTCCGGGCGTGACCACCACCCTCTAATAACCCCCCCGTAGTGCCCCTGGTCTGGTCTGGCCCCGCTGGCTGGAGCTGGACATCGGTGGAGCGGATTGCTTAGGCTCTGGTGTGGAGCAGCTGACCAGGCACCGGTGAAACGGGCACGGGCTGTGCCGGACTGACGACGCGCACCACAGGCTTGGTGCGGGGAGCAGGAATGGGCCGGACCAGGCTGACGACGCGCACCCCTGGCTTGGTGCGGGGAGCAGGAACGGGCCGGGCCGGGCCGGGCTGACGACGCGCACCACTGACTTGGTGTGGGGAGCAGGAACGGGCCGGGCCGGGCTGGCGACGCGCACCATAGGCTTGGTGCGGGGAGCAGGAACAGGCCGGACCGGGCTGGCGACGCGCACCATAGGCTTGGTGCGAGGGACAGGAACAGGCCGGGCCGGGTTGGCAACGCGCACCATTGGCTTGGTGCGGGAGCAGGAACAGGCGGGCGGGTGGCGACAGCGCACCATTGGCTTGGTGCGAGGGGCAGGAACAGGCCGGACCGGGGTGGCAACGCACACCATTGGCTTGGTGCGAGGGGCAGGAACAGGCCGGACCGGGCTGTGGAGACGGACTGGAGGTCTGGAGCGAAGAGCTGACACAACCCGTCCTGGCTGAATGCCTATCTTAACACACTCTGTGTGAGGCATCAGCACAGGACGTACAGGGCTGTGTACACGTACTGGCACAACAGCACGTGACACTGGCGCAGGATACCTGGGACCGAGGAGGGGTACTGGAGGCCACGAGCGTTGAGCCGGCACACTCCGTCCTGGCTGCATGCCCACCTTAGCACGACACGTGCGTGGGTGCTCGCACAGGGACGTACCGGACTGTGCCGACCACTCGCGGCACAGTACGCAGCTCCGCATATCTCGGAACCTGCCCAGTCTCACGCTGCCTAGCCTGAGTACGGGGAGTTGGCTCTGCTCTACCTCTAGGGCTCCGCCAACCTCCTTCCGGCCCCCCAAACCCGGTGGCCTCCTAATCCCCAAACTCGCCCTGTAGCTGCCTCCAGCAGCCCCGTCAGTCCATGCCGTGTGCCCCCCTAAACATTTCTTGGGTTGCCTCTTGCGTGTCCGACGTCGGCCCGGTTGGCGCCGTTGCTCCTCTCTACGGCGCGCCTCCACCGCCTCCTCCCAGGATCGGCGATCCATACCGGCCTGGATCCTCCCAAGTCCAGGACCCTTCCCGTCCAATATCTCTTCCCAAGTCCAGGCTGTCTGCTCCTGGACACGCTCTGGTCCTGTTATGGTGGGATCTTCTGTCACGATCGCCGAAAGGAGTAGACCAATGCGAAGCGGGAATGCGAAATACTTTATTATATACACGAACAAAAACAACAAAACGATACGTGAAGTCCTTGGTAACAAACACTAACCATACACGGAACAAGATCCCACAATACACTGTGCCAAACAGGCTGCCTAAGTATGGTTCCCAATCAGAGACAACAAGCAACAGCTGATTCTCGTTGCCTCTGATTGAGAACCACCCCGGCCAACATAGATACACATGAACTAGAAACTGAAACAATGAACACAAAACATAGACTCTACACACCCTGGCTCAACATAAAAGAGTCCCTAGAGCCAGGGCGTGACAGTTACATTAGAAGTGCCCATCCAAGAAGGCTCAAGGTCATTGGCCACAGATAAAATGACGTAAAATGACGTTATATCTACAGTAGCTTTGATTGGACTGATCATGTAAACATCTTGATTTCTGCCGCGCTCAAAACAACTGTTAACTCTGAAAAACGAGCTCCGACTGGGAAAATAAGTTTTGAACGGTCATCCAACTCGGAAATGTAAGTCGGGAACTCAGGCCTCTTTCTAGAGCTACGACCTGAAGATCACTGACGTCATCATGAGTTCCCAGTTGTCTTGAAAGCACCATAAATCCATAAAATGCTAAACTTTGATGACAAAGTTTGATGACAAAATTTGCCCACAAAGGACCTCCGCGCCACCTTCCTGTTCAAGTGAGCACAGCACAACAAGGTGAGTCCAAAAATGTATTGTACGCTGCTGCATAAATAATGTAATATTCCAGAGGGATATGTATACTGTAGCTAAGAAAGTAATACTAAGTGTATGTTGTGTAGTAAGCTGTTAGTAGCCCATGTGCCTCACCCTAATCATTTGGTCTATTTTCCCCTCATAATTTCACCTACTGTTCTGACTTGGTGGTGAACATGTAGCCTATAACCTGTTTTAGAGAAATGTAATAATCTAATATTGTAAGAGCTTTCATTGTCTGATTATATGCCCCCTTTATTTATCCTACTGTTCTGACTTGGTGTAGAGGGAGAACACTGTAAGAACGGCCCATGTTGGAAGTGATGCAGACAATTACATTGATGGAAGTTACAATATCTGCAATAGTAAAGCTGATATACCCCCTAAAAAAAACTAAAAAGAAAAAAAAGAAAAAAGGCAAAAATAAATAAATAAATTACTAATAAAATAAAATAGAAATAAATCATAATAAAAAAAATAAAAACGGGCCATGTTCTGAATTCTGTCGCTGTACATTTCAAAAGTGCTGAACAAATAGTTATTTTGACTACGTCCGTCCTAGCTCGCTCATTAATATCCTAATCAAAATTACGGATAGCCTCTTATCTGCTTGTCGTCCCCTTATGCCAAAGTTTGAACATATCAATTGTCAGTAGAAACCACATCTGTTTAAGCAAGTCAGCCATATCAGCTATGTTTTTTTTAAAGGCAGTAAACGAAGCTGAATGAACTGTTTCGCTGCCAAACAAGGCTCCGCTGATAGCCAGGTGTAGCAGTGGTAAGGTGTTGGGACTGCTGTTGGGACAGCTTTATGTAGGCCCTTACAGTTTGTGGGCACAGTTTGTCACCGTTATAGTGCAATTCATGTATTGTTTAGTGTTGTGTTGTATAGTAGCTTTGCTGGCATGCATCCCCAACATTTTTTTTTCGTTTGTCCCACCAAGATTTAAATGCTAAAATCACCACTGATATAGCTTTATAAAAACATAAAACAATATCTAAAGAAATCCACACACACTCTCTCTCTCTCACACACACACCCCTAGAGCAAATCCAGTATAAGCTAATTCAATGGAGGCTGGAGAGTGAGTCATTTTACAGTGTTCTCTCTTTCTCAGATCTTAAACATGTTCAAATCTTAATAACTGTCTGGAACAATATATATAAAAACAATATATAAAGAAATCCAGCCTGCTCTCTCTTTTTTTATAGAACCCTCTTGTGCAAAGCATACCTTACTTCAATGTTAAAGGGACATTTCAAAACACTAAACTCAGATATACCTAACTCAGTGGATCCCTGTGATCGGGTCAACTTCAAAGTCATTATCTCCAGCACCACCACTACATCATGTTTTGTAGTAAAAAAGATAGAGGAAGATAAGTGTTTCCAATGACATCATCAACCAATTAGTAGACAATTAGTAGGCAATGCCTCCTCATAATTGGTTCAAATCACACGATGCACACCAATGATGTAATTGGAAACACTTATCTTCCTCTTTTTTACTACAAAACATAGAAACGCGCCATTTTCACATATGTTGATGTTGGGGTGATGCTGGAGATGGTGAATATGAAGTTGACCCAATCACAGGGTTGGCTAACTCTGGAGATCCCTTCGGTCTCCACTTAGTTAGGTAGATCTGTGTTTAGTGTTTTTGCACTTTACTTGTGGAATGATCTCAAGAACTCTCTAAGGTTGGATGTTTTGGTGCCACTAGGGCAGTTCAGGCTGGTTGATGACTGTTTTACTGAGGAATGTGTTTGTTTTTCACATTTCTTGTAAATATTGTATGTTTTTATTGCCTTGGAATTGTAAACATTGTACATTTGTGTGCAGGGCTCCCTTGCAAAAGAGGCCTTGGTCTCAATGGGATTCCCTGCTAAATATAATAATAATAAGGTACAGTATAAGCAAAGATGTTTATATCTAACCCAAGATAGACCAAAACCTGTCGTTTCCATGGGAGCAAATAAATCATAGTGCGCTGAGATCCTTTTGGCGCGTTCTAAAATGTATTTGCATATTTCCGTTGGGGAACGCCTACTCTGTGAAGTGCGCGTGTGCAGTAACTCAATTCGCCCTTGCACTCCTTCTAAACAACGCTTTTTATTTTTTTACTTTGGCAACGGGTAAAGTCTACAAAATACAGTCCACTCTGTTTGTTACAGACTCTAGTTTTGGAAACAGAAATCTGTATGGCGATCAAATGTTTCATCGATGAGAAAATTAGCATAATATCGGCCAAAATCCATCTCGCGCCATCTTCTCCCACTTGCCGGCCACTGGGCTTCCTCTCATCACCATCTTTGGTAGTGAGTGGAAGCGCCAACATATGCGTCGCATTTATACATCCGGTGAAATATCTGGCTCATTGTTCTATCTATGGCATAAGCACAGAGTTTTCAAACCCAGGGGAACACATCGCGATACTTCCGGGAACGCGTGGCGAAGCAGACCAGACCGTTTGGCAAGTCAATGGGAGCAGTGGAAAATGTGTCCTTAGTTGTTAATTTTCTCGAATTCTAAAGGCAAAACCTAGATTCGAGCCAGTGTCTTCATATCCCAATGTGAATTATATGATCCCAACACAGATACTGGAGGTATGATATATAATTTCCTTCTTAAAATGTCCATGTGGCCTGTCTAGACACTAACTATGCTGACACCAAATTACACCAAACAGAATTTGTGGCACATTTTTATATTGTACTAAGGCTAGAGGACATGAATAGGTTGACCTAGACTGGTTGTAAGGCCCTGTGATAGACACGCATCCTGTCCAGGGGGTGTACTTGTTCATCAAGCTGCCTCACGCTACAGAAACAGGAGATAAGCTCCTGCTCCATTGAGCCGTTTCATGCTTGCAAACTTTTACCAGTCTGTTTCCTGTCATTTAATTTTACCCCAACTCCTGTAATCAGTCCAAGGATGCACCTCAAAAGTCCAAAGTGGCTTCCCTAATCTGCATTGTTACAAAAGAGGTGGACAAGTTAAAGCAAATGTCCTGAGAGTATCTATCATTACATGATAGTGCTTTCACTGTTTTCATTTCAATGCAGAATGAGGGAGAGGAAGCAATGTCCTCACAGCACTGCCATCCAGTGGACATTCATGGGTTATGACAAAGACACTTACCTTAGGTATAAGGAAGCATAAACGACCTGTCAGTGAACGCTGTAATTACATCACAACCTGCCACTGCCACCAAATGGGAGCAATACCTCAAATGTGGTTGAAAGACAGTCATGCACCACTGCGAGAGAATGGGCCGTTCAGTATGTACCGTTGCAAAACGTTTAGCAAAACCCCTGCTAAACAAAATTGTAATTGTGAAGCCCATTAAGAGAAAATAGATGCCTAAAGTTGAAAAATTGCATTTCAAAGTATTGACATTTACTTTATTTTAGTCATGAAGAAAATAATATACAAACAGTGATCCATCAATACGTGGCACTGACAATTTAGACTGGGTGGTTGGACTGGTTGGTTTAATTGTCAGGCGTTGATTTGATGCGGTTGTCGATCAGATTCTTGTCCAGTGTCTCAATCTGGAACCAGGGTCCATCTCCCTTCATTCTCATTTGCTTACGCACCTCTAGCTGTTGCAGTCTGCAGATACAAAAACATAGGATTTGTTGACAAATGAATGTGTAGAGATTAAAAGGCGTTTATTGTCCACAGTCTGTTTTCTTTCATATTTTCCTCATACAATAAAAGAAGAAAGGAATGCAAGCACTATGTTGCAAGAGGACCTAAATGTTAGGGCGGCAAACCAATTAGATACAGGCTATGCAGTCAGTGGCAGCTCATCACTGTGTGACACTCACCTCATCTCGCCTTTCTCAGCCTCAATCTGGATCAGAGCCATCATCTTCTCATAGTCTTTCACTGGGGAGTCATAGAAGGTCTGCGAGATCCACCTCGTGATAGGATGCTGCAAATACAGGGACATCAATAGGACTCACAATCAACTTTGCCCAAGTCTGATTGTAAGCAATCTCCAATGTGAATTTGTTGTTTAGGTTTATAGGCTAGATGATGCCATTTCATTTTCTGACAGAATGACTAGTCACTTCTGATAGATGCTAATAAGGCATGGATTGTGATGAGCGAATAGAACGGCGACAACAAAGGGCTCGTAGTACCTTGTAATACTCCCAATGCTCAGGCTCATAGCCTTCAGGAATCTCAGCCAGCTCAGCTTCACCTTAAAAAATAGAATAATATATTCAGGTTCATTTCTCTTTTACTATGTTTCTCCATAAAAATTGATCATTTCTGAGCAATGGAAATATCGACACACACTTACCGACAAACACATTCACGGATGTCACAAAGACCGCAACTGGGATTCCAGTAAGCA
This sequence comes from Coregonus clupeaformis, assembly GCF_020615455.1. Classification (NCBI taxonomy): domain Eukaryota; kingdom Metazoa; phylum Chordata; class Actinopteri; order Salmoniformes; family Salmonidae; genus Coregonus; species Coregonus clupeaformis. The sequence continues at coordinate 21,059,826 of NC_059202.1, forward strand.
GGACGTAGAATTTCTAGAAATAAATGTGGGGTGTGAATAAGTTAGTAAATAATGTGGTTCAGTGCGGTGGACAGTTGTCCGTAAACCAAATATTTTGCAGTGATGTAAGTAGGCTAGTTCTAGTCTAGCCATTGATCATTACTCACAGTTCTATTACATTACACATAAGAGTCATTGGACAAAGGCGTCTTCTGTACAGGGGAGTTTTGTTAAGAGCCCCGACGCTTGGTCTGAACATTAACACGCACTGCTTGCGGTACGGTTTTGGAAGCATAAGGAACTTATATCTTTCATATCAGTGAGAAATAATTTTCAAAAAACAAAAAGGTTAAATTGATACACAAATTCATATAGTTAGTGTTCCCACACGGCCATATCGCCATGTTACAGCGCTTGTTTACGGGAAAACAGAGGCGACCACCTATGCTAATTAGCTATCTAACGTGCTCCGAACACCTGTATGTTAGCGTAACTTTGGAAGTGTATTTTCGTTGGATGGAGGCACCCATAGCTGTATGGATCTGTGCACAACTGCTACTGTTTTTTTTATTTGAAGGATTCTTTCTACCTGATGAAAGATAAGGTCCATATGTTTCAAAAGTTGACGTTTCTAAACGTTAAAACACAGCATCGGGATTGTAGTTCACATGAGCCAGTCTTGGTAGAAGCTAACCGCTGAAAACTGTAGAGAGAAGGCAGAATGGCGCCTAGAGTTTTCAGAGAACTAGTTCTAGTCTGAATAACTAAATACTTACCAATAACTGCAGAAACCTCCGGTCATAGAAGCCAGTGGGCTTGATGATAAACATCTGCTTCCCATGGCTTCCCCAGCGGACTGCCACTGCAAAGCAACGTTTTCAGGGATGTTAAACACTGCAAAACATTATTTATGTGGGCATATAAAGCATTGCATTACTGTATGGCTGCACCTAGAGATGAAACGGTTGGAAAGGTTGCTAGTTAGTTGCCATTCAACTCGCTAACTATTGGTCAGTGTGGTGTCAAAAATGAAATTCTGTCATCACTGTGACACTTGGGTGAAAGAAAATGTAGTTGTTTTGGTGTGTGTTGTGCTAGCAAGGCTGTGTGTATTTAGCTTGGCTGCTAGATTAGCAGCTATCATATGTCCACTAGACAGGTCAACAACATGTAAAGTTAATGAGCATCACAAGTCATTTGAAAACTATGAAAATCAATCAGTAAAATTAGATTTGTATGCTGTCGTTTGCAGTGGTGGCAAGAAGAGACACTTGAGAGAAGGATGGCTAACTAGGTCATGCCATGGCTAGCTAGTCAACTAGCAATGATAAGAATACGCTAGCAATAAGCTAACGTTAGCCAGTCACACAGGACTAGCCACAAGGTCACAATAAGAAATAGCCACCACGAGGGAAGGTATTGTAGATTTTGGAAACGTGGGATACCATTTACCTTTATCTGTGCGTAGTGCAGTTCTGCTGAGCAAGTTCACCGCATAATTCCCCGATTTTAGAGGATTTAGCCTGGCTGCAAAAGCAGCAGCAGACCGAATAACACTCATGCCCACCATCGCTACTGAGGGCAAGCAGTTTGGCAGACGCTTCTGTGATTGGTCTGACCATGTGAAGTCGAAGCAGACATATTTACTAAGGGAAAACGTATGCGAATAAGAATATAACAAAATGAAGAATTATGTAAATATTTAATTTCCAAGATGTTGCTTTTTTTGTTCATGATTCAAATTGCTAAAAGTATTTATGTTTTATTTTGTATGATGCATTCTGGGTAGAGCATTATTGCAAAGATGGCGGCGACCTCAACAGGACGTGTTTTGACACTTTGCAGACAGTTTCAAAACGCTTTTAGGATATCTACACCCTTATCAGCTCAACAGTCTAATCTCACTTTGACCAAATCTCAGTCTTATCCTCACAGGTAAGAATCTAAACCCTACAGTTTATCCTTAAGGTCCAAGGACCGTATGTTATTTAGACAGGCTCTGGCAGCCAAAACAGCCAAATACTCAATCTAAATGTGAATCGATTCTCAATTGCGATATTGTTCTAAAAACATAAAGACCTTTACTTTCATATCACATCAAAATAATTTCACAAATGCAAAATATACACAACAGGATATTGGTGGAACCTTCATTGAGGAGGACGGGATCATAGTAATTAATTGAATGGAATGGTATCAAACACATGGTTTCCATATGTTTGATACCATTCCATTGACGCCATTCCAGTCATTATTATGAGCCGTCCTCCCCTCAGGTGTTCAGCGCATGTTAGATAGCTAATTAGCACAGGTGGTCACTCTGTCTTCGGTCTGTCTTCTGTAAACACGTGCAGTAACATATGACCGTGTGCGAACCCTTACCCTATAAAGGTGTGTATCAATTTAATCTTATGTTTTATGCTTCCAAAACCGTACCGCAAGCGATGCGTGTTAATATTCAGATTGAGCGTAGGGGCTCTTAACAAAACTCCCCTGTACAGATGATACCTTCGTCCAATGACTCTCATGTGTAATGTAATGGAACTGAGAGTCATGATCAAGGGCTATCACCACTATGGCTGATATGTAATGCAATGGCTAGGATGCTGATGAATGTATTTTACAATGTAGCTGAATCTGCTGTGGTCCCCTCTGTTAGGTTAATATCTCCTCTTTTGAGCTTAAGTTGGCACTGTCATGTGGGCCTTGTCCGTCAGTGTCGGCCTCTGCACACAACCATCAGCAGGAGAGGACTTGAGGAGTTTTTTGACATACCTGAAAACTGGGGGGAGTCAACCGTGAAGTCAGGTTAGCCCTTTGATAGTATATCTGATCACCAAAGCAAAGCTTTATTTTTTAAATACATTTCCTCTGACTAAGGGACTGGTAAGTATCTGAGTGTGGCATTGATTATTTTCATGATTAATTGTAGGGGCACCATGGACGGCCAAGCAACTAAGGACAAAAAGTAATGAAGACTTACACAAGCTCTGGTATGTGGTGAATGTTGACATAGACTACGTTTACATGCATAATAATAATTAGATATTCAACTGATTATGGCAGAAGGCCGAGCATGGCATTAGCCATGTGAACAACTTACTCTGCTTATCTTAATCTGCGTAAGGTCATAATCGAAGTAAGCATACGCTGATTAAAACACCTGGTTTTCTGATTAATCTTTCAAATGATTAGGACATGTAAACAGATTTAATTGGCTTTCCAGCAGTGTGTTTGATCTGTGCATGTGCCAGCACCAGGTAGCGCAAGCCTCCCTCTTATGCGCGAGTGAAGTGCGTTCAGAAAACCTGAAAGGATGTATCTTATAGTTATGTTCGAACTCAGAATCAAATAGTCTTCACAAAAATAACATGGTCGCTGTGGTAGAACGTTTATTTTGATTGCCAATTTTCTTCACTTTTCGGATGTGTCCATGTAACAGGATTATTAAGGAAATCGTTCTTCGGCCAAAGCATGTAAACATTTAAAACATACTATTATATTAACCTGACTATCACAATAATCGGATCATTGTGTGCATGTAACCGTGCTCATTGAATAAAGAACACTGACCTCCAGAATGAATGTCCATGAACTAAATGGAGAAAATCTTGTGTTCAATGTTCTCACAGGTATGTGCTCCTGAAAGAGAAGAACATGCTGCTTACAACTGAGCAGGAGTCCAAAAGGCAAAGAATTCAGATGCCAAGTCCAGATCGACTTAGGAAGGTAGAGATGACCAGGCTCACCATTATTAAAGATCTGGAAATATTTCTAGTAGGGCATAGGTAGTAATACAAGAATTTCAAAGGGGAAGGATTAATGTCAATGACAGCTATCAATGGGTCTCTTTTGGAGAAGTGTTATTGGTCCAACTAGTACCTTAAATATGAATGCAAATACTCCAGTCCACACAGAAATTGAGACAACCCTTATCTCCTCAGATTGAAAGGTCCATGAACAGACTGGACACAGTGGTGAAGGAGAGAGAAGACGCCCTCCGTCTGCTCCAGACAGGCCAGGAGAGAGCAAGGCCGGGGGCCTGGAGAAAGGACGTCTTTGGACGGGTCTACTGGTACGGAGCTTCCATACACAACAACCCACCTTGATACAATATCTCTTTCCGCAACCAAATGTTGCTTTCACCTTACTGTCCTTGTTTCCCATTCAATTTTCAAGCATACTGTACAAAATGTAGCATGTTAGCATGGCCTACATTGAGTGAAGTGAACCATCTTTGGAAAACTATCAGGGTTGAGGAATTAAGTACTCAAGGCAAACAAAGGCAGTTCTCCCAAAAATATTAAACGTTACTTCATAGGTGTCAAATGGCAAGTTTGAATGTCATTGCTCACTCTGCGATCATTGTATTTTTTCTAGGTACCGGTTTAGAGAGCATGCCCTTCCTTGGTACATGAACAAGAGATACAAACGCAAACGTTTCTACACACCCCTATTTGTCACCCCCCACATGAGGTAAGAAAAATCGTTCATGTATTCATTTATAACAGTGTACAATATGAGAACCTCCAAGCAGAACACTTAACCATGTCACATCTTGCATAATTCTTGTCCTGGGTCAGCTTCAGCTTCACAAGGGCAAAAGCACTCGTCTGTTGTCACAAGTAGTCTTGTTTATTTTGTCCAGGCTTCGTCTAGAGAAACACCTCCGCGCTAAGACCAGAAAGCAGAATGGAGAGAGACAAAAGCAAGCCAGGCTCCAGGAGAAGTTTCCCCAAATGAAGTCCCAGTCATCATGAGACCATTAATGACCAATAAACATCATTCTCCCTTCTGCCATTGATTGGAGCTTGTTACTGTACCTACATTAATTTACCCCCTGTTTTTTGCATAAATATGTCTGTCATCAGCATTTATTTGATGTTGGTAGACTGTAGCATTTGTATGTCTTCCTCTGTATCGTGATGCCTTGACTTTGGTTATATGGTTATTAATATTAAAGTGATTAAACCACAGAAATGTAAATATCCTTGAACATAACTTAACATTTTCAATTTGAAAGATTGCACCAAGAATAAATTGTGGGTGAATAAATATTAATCAATCTAACTTTTGGACTGCTGCAAGCCCTTTCCATTAATTATGTCACTGCAGGTATTCTGAACAGAATCTTTTTCATACCTTTTTGACTACTCAGACAAGTGTGATAAACTATAATTATGAAAGTGAACGTTGTCTAACGTAAATGTTCGAGTTGTACACCTTCAACACTTGAACTTCGATACCATTACAGGAATGGTCAATGGTGAAAACCCTACAAGAGACATTAGAATAGGTTTGTTTGTGTAAAGTGGTGTGAAGTACTTAAGTGAAAATTATTTAAAGTACTACTTAAGTAGTTTTTTGGGGTATCTGTACTTTTAACTATTTATATTTTTGACAACTAACTTTTACTTCACTACATTCCTAAAGAAAATCATGTACTTTTTACTCCATACATTTTCCCTGACACCCAAAAGTAGTACAGAAAATGGTCTAATTCACATACTTATCAAGAGAACATCCCTGGTCATCTCTACTGCCTCTGATCTAGCAGACTCACTAAACACGAATGCTTCGTTTATAAATGATGTCTGAATGTTGGAGTATGCCCCTGGCTATCCTTAAATTTACAAAATAACACAATTGTGTCGTCTACTTTGCTTAATATAAGGAATTTGAAATGATTTATACTTCTACTTTTGATAATTAAGTATATTTGAGCAATTACATTTACTTTTGATACTTTCAAACCAAATACTTTTACTGGGTGAATTTCACATTTACTTGAGTCATACTGTTGGAAACTGACTAAATTAGTCCTTTTTCAGCCACTGTTTGTTTTGGACATTTTTTTAATTGTTTTATAAAATGTGTTTGACAGGGACAATGCACTGTATTTCTGTAAATGTGCCAGATTTAGGCAGCTGGCATTGTGATGTAACAAAGATAGCTGATGATGTAATGAAAACAGACAGTTAAATATGTGTGTGTAGAGCTGTTGCCCATTTGCTCTGGAAATGATGACCACACCTACTGGTCAAAAGGAGTGAATTGCACCTCCAATGGAAGCCAATAATAAGGTATGGAATCATGTCTTTGAATGCTATACTTCATAGTCATTATTTCTATAGCCCTGCAGCTTGCAGTATTTTGAAGGACATAGGCAAGGGGAAATTATGCTTTGGTTAATATGGTCAAATGTAGTAGCCATAGGCCTACACCTTCAAGCTGAGTTGGGCGTACTTGATATAAAATAAAATAAATGTCACATAGATGTCCTTAAATTAGACAACAGAACTGAACAGTTGTAGCCCGCTGGTAGTGGTAGGCGTCTGGCTGTGATCGCTGACCCCTTTAACAGTGAATAGGGGCAACTTACTTGCAGTGTTTAGGCTTGTTTACTAGGTCAAGTAGTGTATTGGGGTAGGCTATGTGCAGCATGGGCATACAGGAATCCACTCTGTAGCCGCTTAACTCACCTTGGCCATGAGCTCTATGGCCTGCAGCTATTGCATCACCTACAAGACCGTTCACAGATTCACGTTGACCACAGAATCTGACTGATCATCTTAATAGAAATGGAAGCTTATTTGTTTGAGATTTTTACTGGACAACCTACACTTGTCAGATGGGCTAATCCATAGAAATAAAATGTGATCTTGGAACTTGAACTCCCCTAGCTGTAAATAGATCCTGTACCAGGCCACCCACCCTACTGGTGTAAATAGATCCTGAACCAGACCACCCATCCTACTGGTGTAAATAGATCCTGAACCAGGCCACCCATCCTACTGGTGTAAATAGATCCTGAACCAGGCCACCCATCCTACTGGTGTAAATAGATCCTGAACCAGACCACCCATCCTACTGGTGTAAATAGATCCTGAACCAGGCCACCCATCCTACTGGGGTAAATAGATCCTGAACCAGGCCACCCATCCTACTGGTGTAAATAGATCCTGAACCAGGCCACCCATCCTACTGGTGTAAATAGATCCTGAACCAGGCCACCCATCCTACTGGTGTAAATAGATCCTGAACCAGACCACCCATCCTACTGGTGTAAATAGATCCTGAACCAGGCCACCCATCCTACTGGGGTAAATAGATCCTGAACCAGGCCTCCCATCCTAGTGGTGTAAATAGATCCTGAACCAGACCACCCATTCTACTGGTGTAAATAGATCCTGAACCAGACCACCCATCCTACTGGGGTAAATAGATCCTTAACCAGAACACCCATCCTACTGGGGTAAATAGATCCTGAACCAGACCACTCATTCTACTGGTGTAAATAGATCCTGAACCAGGCCACCCATCCTACTGGGGTAAATAGATCCTGAACCAGGCCTCCCATCCTAGTGGTGTAAATAGATCCTGAACCAGACCACCCAGCCTACTGGGGTAAATAGATCCTGAACCAGGCCACCCATTCTACTGGGGTAAATAGATCCTGAACCAGGCCACCCATCCTACTGGGGTAAATAGATCCTGAACCAGGCCTCCCATCCTAGTGGTGTAAATAGATCCTGAACCAGACCACCCAGCCTACTGGGGTAAATAGATCCTGAACCAGGCCACCCATCCTACTGGGGTAAATAGATCCTGAACCAGGCCACCCATCCTACTGGTGTAAATAGATCCTGAACCAGACCACCCATCCTACTGGGGTAAATAGATCCTGAACCAGACCACCCATCCTACTGGGGTAAATAGATATGGGCTCCATATGATAAGGTACAGTATGTGTCTATATATGGTCTCTATATGAAAAGCTACAGTATGTGTCTATAGATGGTCTCTATTTGACAAGGTACAGTATGTGTCTATAGATGGTCTCTATATGACAAGGTATATGTCTGTTGATGTCATGGTACCCTCCTAACATTCTCTTATTCCAAATGTTCTAATCAGTGCTTGACTTGGACTGAAAAAGGTGCCGGTACTCATTTTGGGTGCCCGTACTATTTATATTTGCATATATATATATTTTTTAACTGTTTCTCTATTTTATCTTATGCACTTTGAGATTATTCTTGTGTAATGAAAAGCACTTTACAAATATAATAAATTATAGTTATTATTATATTTAGGTGCAGGAGTTCCACAATACTTTTGAGCTTATACTATAAGAGGAACAGGAGCTCAAGCAGTCGAAGATTTGAGGTGATGGTTTTCATCACCGGTGAGCTCCTGCCTAAGTCAAGCACTGGTTCTAATATACAAAATAGCGGTCCTCTGTAGCTCAGCTGGTAGAGCACGGCGCTTGTAACGCCAATGTAGTGGGTTCGATCCCCGGGACCACCCATACACAAAAAAAAATGTATGCACGCATGACTGTAAGTCGCTTTGGATAAAAGTGTCTGCTAAATGGCATATTATTATATAAAAAATAAAAAAAACATGTTTATCCTTGTGAAAAAGTGGGCTGGTCAAACATGAAATCTCCTGAAAACTAAGAAAATTGATTGGATCCATTAAGATTATTTTATTTTATTAATTTATTTAACCTTTATTTAACCAGGTAAGCCAGTTGAGAACAAGTTCTCATTTACAACTGCGACCTGGCCAAGATAAAGCAAAGCAGTGCGGTAAAAACAACAACACAGAGTTACATATGGGGTAAACAAAACATAAAGTCAAAAATACAAACAGAAAATATATATACAGTGTGTGCGAATGTAGTAAGTTATGGAGGTAAGGCAATAAATAGGCCATAGTGCAAAATAGTGACCATTTTGTATTAACACTGGAATGATAGATGTGCAAAAGATAATGTGTGCAAATAGAGATACTGGGGTGCAAATTAGCAAAATAAATAACAATACGGGGATGAGGTAGTTGGGTGGGCTAATTTCAGAATGGCTGTGTACAGGTGCAGTGATCGGTAAGCTGCTCTGACAACTGACGCTTAAAGTTAGTGAGGGAGATACGAGTCTCCAGCTTCAGAGATTTTTGCAATTCGTTCCAGTCATTGGCAGCAGAGAACTGGAAGGAATGGCGGCAAAAAGGAGGTGTTGGCTTTGGGGATGACCAGTGAGATATATCTGCTGGAGCGCAGACTACGGGCGGGTGTTGCTATGGTGACCAGTGAGCTAAGATAAGACAGGGATTTGCCTAGCAGTGATTTATAGATGACCTGGAGCCAGTGGTTTTGGCGACGAATATGTAGTGAGGGCCTGCCAACAAGAGCGTACAGGTCACAGTGGTGGGTAGTATATGGGGCTTTGGTGACAAAACGGATGGCACTGTGATAGACTACATCCAATTTGCTGAGTAGAGTGTTGAGGGCTATTTTGTAAATGACATCGCTGAAGTCAAGGATCGGTAGGATAGTCAGTTTTACGAGGGCATGTTTGGCAGCATGAGTGAAGGAGGCTTTGTTGCGAAATAGGAAGCCGTATCTAGATCTAACTTTTGATTGGAGATGCTTAATGTGAGTCTGGAAGGAGAGTTTACAGTCTAACCAGACACCTAGGTATTTGTAGTTGTCCACATACTCTAGGTCAGACCCGCCGAGAGTAGTGATTCTAGTCGGGTGGGCGGGTGCAAGCAGCGTTCGGTTGAAGAGCATGCATTTTGTTTTACTAGTGTTTAAGAGCAGTTGGAGGCTACGGAAGGAGTGTTGTATGGCGTTGAAGCTTGTTTGGAGGTTTGTTACAGTGTCCAATGAAGGGCCAGATGTATACAAAATGGTGTCGTCCGCATAGAGGTGGATCCGAGCATCACCAGCAGCAAGAGCAACATCATTGATATACACAGAGAATAGAGTCGGACGGAGAATTGAACCCTGTGGCACCCCCATAGAGACGGCCAGAGGTCCAGACAACAGGCCCTCCGATTTGACACATTGAACTCTAAGTGGTTCAGTTCACATAAACAGTCATTATTTTCAGTTTCAGAGATCATCCAGGGCTTTGCCTCATCTGCTGTAGCTGAGATGTCCCTGGAGGACAAAGAACAACAAGACTATGATGTTTCTGACACTGAGACGGTCAGGTAAGGCCACTCCCCTTCTATCCAGTAAGATTGTTGTGTGGAGATAAGAGAGAAAAACTAATAAGATACCACTTGTTATGGGGCAGGTCAGACGTCATTCTTGGAGTTATTTGTAAGGCCTATCAACCGAGCAGATCTATTTGAACCACTCGTTATTTGTGGCCATGTATTAACTACTAAGTGAGTCTTTAACAAGCCAGTGGTTAGATCCTGCCATTGGGATTGCTCTGATGCTGTTTGTATTCTCTCCTGGCTATGACCATAGAGCCTTGTCCCAGCCTCCAGACCTGCCTGTCTGTGTGGTGGATGACACCCTGCCCTCTGAAGCTGTCAATGAGATGGTAAGTTGTCCTTGTCATTTCATATTGCAACATTAAATCAATCTAATGTTATATTGATGCCGTCATTGGCAATGTTGAAGTGCCACAACAATCCCTGTTGTGTTGCAGTTGTTTAATTTGTCCAACATTGCCAATGCTCCTCCACTCTCTAACTAATTATTTCAGTATGATATTTGTTTTTATATGTTAAATTTGACTCTGTTGGTGCCATTATTTGAGACACAGAATGTTTATTTCTGCCAGAAGCAGAGCAGTACTGTGGAAACCACAGAAGAGGAGAGCCTCAACAGTGTGAAAAATCTTGAGTATTTTCCACTGATTATCAACTTCCTGCAGAACCTAACTGAGGAGTATGTTCTATTTTCTTTGTTATCAAACCTGGAAAGCAATAGGATTATAAGAAAACAGATTCATCAACTACATTTCCAGTGCGAGAAAAGTTACGTCACACCACAATTTTGTCAAAACAATTGCCACAAAGTGAGTGTAAAATATTGTCTAATCTGATGACTCTACTGTGCATCGTGATACTGACCGACATTTCTGACAATATTGTTTTCAGGCAATGGAGTGCGATTCGTGATGGCATTTATGACCCGGTAAGATGTGACAACTTATTTACAATACCATGACCACTCTGCTGAATGTTTAACCTTGTTCATAAGCTTTTGAAAGATGCACTATGCAACATTTTAAACCCTTCTTCTGTTTCTGGAATACAGCTGACAAAACAACAGCTTGCCGGCTTGTGTCTGAGGATCGTCCAGTTTTTATCGGACAAGCTGATGCAGATCATCATCCCAGGCCTTTACGAACTACTGGGCATCCAAGATGCTGCCACCTCTCCATTGTCACAGAGCTCTCTCACAGCATCAGTCACCAGTCTGGAGGACGATAAGGCTAACACCAAGTCCCGTGTGAGATTTACTGAGGCTGGTGTACCTAAGAGGCGAGGCAGTCGAAAGTCTTCCACTAGCTTTCGCATCCCGACTCCCTACCCTTCCTCCAACTGTATGGAGCAAGAAGATGAAGAAGAACAGCAGGAATCACAACAATTGAAGTTCAAGGAGATTTACCTGACTAAGGAGATACGCAGTCTGGGCAGCGGAAGCTACTGCCCAAAACCATTGCCCATGCCGGCCATGAGGTATGTCCGTAACCATTCTTCAATACTGCCTTGTATTTGTGATTGTCCTTAAACAGTATTTGATGTTTATAGCTATTTTGATATTTTTTAGGTTAGATATTGCCATCTACAAGCCAGTGTCAATACAAATTACTTATACAAAAAAAGTACTCTACTTTATCATATTATTTTACTTTAAAACAGAAGCATACAAGTTTTTTTCCTTCTCCAAACCGGCAGAAGCTTTTCTCCCATTGTTTTCAATGGTTCATATGCACTTTGAGATTCTTTCTGTAATGAAAAGCGCTATAAAAGTTGAATAAATTATTATTTGTATTATTAGATGTGTTTGACACACCTCCACCAGAAAACGTGCATCACAGCCTTACATATTATTTGTTTGACTGTGATGATTTCTGGGTTTTGTTCAAGGTCTCAAACCTCTCTGTCTGAGGTGCAGAAGAAGGCAACCAACTCTGAGCTACAAGTCATTTTAGGTCTCTCAGAGGACACCCTCGTCACCTGTGTGCAGGACAGCCTGCAAGGGTCTCTCTCCAAACTTGCATGCGTATCTGATTCTCCATCTGGAAGCGCAGGCTCTCCGAAGATGACCCCTGCTGTAATGGCAGAAGTGGTTAAAGATGTCAAGTCGGCCGTTTCAGTGGCCATTAAGAGTGTCTCCACAAGCCAAACCTCTCTAGTGACACCTGTAAGGGGAGACTCACAGACCAAGGTGACTGAGGGCATGGTGAGAGACCTCGCAGCTAAACTTGAAAAAGTTGACCAAGAGAGCAAGAGTCTAACAGGGCAGGTCATGACCACCATCTCTGACACAATGGTGGTTTTTGTTGACGAGAACGAACAGGATTTGCTGGGAGATCTGAAGGACAAGATCACGTTTTTGGCATCGCATGGTGGCTTCATTGACGATCTTGATGCCCTGATAAGGAAATACGAGAGCAGCCACAATATTAGTGAATCTGGATCCTCCTGCACGCTCATGTCTAAGAGCATCCAAAAACTATCTAGCCGGGAGTTTCAAACATCAGCAATGCAAGCAGTGAGTGGAGTTATTTTCAAAAAAGTCAGTAGTTTGAGCTTTCCTAGTTCAGTCGTTCAGTCCGAGTTAACAGGTGCTGTAGCAAGTCAAACATTGTCTGGCATTGTAAAGACAGAGTCAATTCACCCAGTGGGCTCAGCAGCTTCAGTAGTTGTTAAGGCTTTCGTGTCAGATATGAAGTCCTTGGCCGAGTCTGAAGAGAGTCCCCAACAGAAGAATGGCTGGTCTGCTGCTGTTCACATCTACCACAGCATCCAAAACAACTTGAATGATTATTTTAGCAAGCTTCAGAGATTTGCCCTGAAGAGCACTGTCACATCTGATGACAACACCACACATGCTGAGTGTAAGGAGACAGTTCCTCTTCAATGCCTGGACAGAAGATATAGGCCTAGCAAGAGTGAGCCTCAGTTGCCAGAGTCCACTGGTGAAGTTACTCTACGGAGGGGCCTAAGTGAAAGCTCAAAACTTCTTTGGGCACAAACTGACTCAGAGGAAAACAAGCTCCTTCTGACAACTTGCACCAAAGAAGTCATCTCAGAGCTTCTGGTCTTGTACAACACTGAGATGTCAAATGAGGACCACCCATCCACTGTTGGAGAAAAAGGATCAGACTTCTCTATTGAGAGAGAACAATTTGTAGAGGGTGTTCTGGCTCAGCTTGGGGATATCTCCCATTCCAGGGCCACATCACCAATAGTATGTGAGTTCCCCTCTGAAATTGAGGACATCATCGGCAGCAAGGCCACAGCTTCTTTGACCAGTCTGTTAGATTGCATGAAGAAACTCTCAAGTGAGGAATTCAAGAGAAACGCCACTCAAGCAGTGAGTGAGTTCCTAGTTAAAAAGTCCACTAGTAGCTTAACTAGTGCACAGCCTGCTTATTCTGTAGCGTCCAGGTCTGGTTCCATTCAAAACCAGTACACATGGTCAAAGGATATTTGTGCGGATTCTGCTGCCTTTGGCATCATTGACACATTTGTGGAAGACCTGAAGAACTTGGCACAACCCTCAGAGGTAGAGCAGAGAGAACCTGACCTCTTGGAAAATGCACAAAAGCTACAGAGCAGGATCTGGTCTGCTACCACTAGCTTATATAACAACATTAAGAAGACACTAAAGGACTTCACCATTCACCGGCGGAGGTCAGACATGCAGAGCAGAATGTCCAGCCGTACACCCACAGAGGACTCTGGACATCTTGGGACAGAGGAGTACCTTGGTTTGGCAAGCCAGGACTTGAGGCAAGCTAGAAAGAGTGTGCCTCACTTTCCCAGTTTGAACCATGAAGTGGCTCTACACAGGGGTGTCAGCGAGAGTTCAAAACTTCTCTGGACTGAAATAGACGAGGCGCTAATGACCAATAGTACCAAAGAGCTCATTACAACAATCTTGACCTCATGCGAGGACGAGATATCAAATGAACCTTTCTCCTCCACAGTAGGAAAGAAAATATCTGATATGTCCCTTGCGGTCAACGTGTTTGTAGGTGGTGTTCTGTCTCAGCTGAAGGACATCTCCTTGTCAAGGTCCCCAACACCATGTGAAGACATGTTTGAACGTCTCCAAGATTCTCTTGAGCGAACCTCTCCAGTAAGTCCAGGTGGCAGCACGACAACCTCCAAAGGCATTGCATCTTCCCATAGTCTTTCAGCAAAGAGCCTCCAGAAACTATCAAGTCATGAGTTCCAAACCAAAGCTGAGAAAGGAGTGAGTGAGGTCCTCTCATTTAACATTGTGGAGGAAGGTAAAACAGATAAGCACCTCCAGTCTGTATCTACATCCACCGTCTCTACTGATATTATACAAACCATGGTGAAAGACCTGCAGGAGCTCCACCAGAACACCCAATCATCTGACATGGTATCTGGCACCTCCCTGCTCACCACTGGACAGGTTTCTGAGAAAAGGATCTGGTCTGTTGCTTGTAACATCTACCACAGTCTGCAAAGTAAGATTAAGGAGTTTCTCAGAAAAGATCTTCAAAGATCAGACACAACACTTGGTTCAATCAAAATTTTTACATATCAAAGCAGTTCTGCATCACAAAGAGCTAGTCTCGGCCATCTTGAGGTCAACCAGAGCAGTGTTACACCTGGTGGAAAAGATGCCTGTGTGGACATTCCGTATGAATTACTACCTAAAATCATGTCCTCAGAAAAGGTCTTAACGACCACTGAGCTCTCAGGATCCATGCTGGAGGATATTGGCACGATCCGCTGTAGGAGTGCTGACAGCCAAAAGACAAGAAAGACCTCTTCTTCACGCTCCTCCATCTCTCCAACACCTACTTCAAAATCAAGGCAGTCAGAATGGAACTTTGCTTTACCCGGTACTCCCATCCCCACTGAGTTGCCTGCTCAGAGTGAATGTCCCATTATAAGAAACACGATCATTGAGGACTTCTTTCACACAGAGGACTTACTTCCCCCGCCCTTTGTGGACAAAGTCAGGCAAGTTGCTGGGGTGGTAGTGGACAAAATGGTGGAAAGTGTTGAAAACACACAGGAAGATGGACAGGATGCTTCTCATCCTGTCGACCTCCGATCTGCTGTTAGGAAATTGAGAAGAAGAATTTCCACTGGGACCATCCACATTTTCACTCATGAATTTGTGGATAAAGTGATAGCCATTCAGGACAGCCACAGCACTCCACAGGTCCTAACATTGGCAGCAGCCAAAAGTTCTTCTGACTCCATTCTTTCAAGGCTGAAATGGGGACAGGAACAATGCGCCGTATCCAGGAAGCTCTCCTCTCAGCTTCTCCAGATATTTGCTGAAGAGACAGTGAGGGGCTTCCTAAAACAGGGGTCAGATGAGTATGAAAATATAAACTTTGATGTTTTAGTCCAGAATGAACCAAGCACCTCTACATGCATTGACATTCCTATCCAACTCAATCAGAGCAAGCCAGAGGATAGTGACACAATGAATCAGCTCATCAAGGCTTTGGTCAACAAAATGATGGACGCGTTATCACATGGCTCAGATCATCAAATGATCACCAAAGCCACTGCCAAATGTTCCTTTGATTCCGGTACTAGCATGGCCACCAGTGACATTGTAGAAGGGGTGTTGGATTTGGTAAGGGATACCACCAGCAGTACTGGAGAGCAGATCCCCATCTACAAGGCCAAGAAAAGCAAGAAGGCCAAGTTTTGCAAGATATGCTCTAACACAAAGGTACAAGTCCATCTTTCATGAATAACACTGCCTTTGACTGTACGAGATATTATTTGTTTATATAATTCAGTCTTAGCATTGTATTGCCTTTTTGCAATTGATATACTGTACTTTTAAGATATATAGAAATGTTCAGTTATGTGCCTTTTCCCACCAACCAGGGTTCCAAGGAAGTTAGCAAGGACCTCTGTCCCCAAGAGTCTACGGAGCACCAGCCTCAGAACACTTCCCCTGATGTATACTTTACAGGTAAGCCCTGCTGCTGTTTAGGTTGCTGCTCAGTCAAGACGAAGACATTATCACTTTACCATTAAACTAATTCATTTTGGAAGGACATTGTACTCTCCTCTGAATTGTTACCCATGACATACTGCACTCACCCATACTGGATGGTCATTCTTTGCAGAGTCGATGACAGATTCTCATGGCTGCTTGGCTCCAGAGGGAAATTATGACATTGCATCGTCCTTCCCAGTTGAAGACGAGAGTCGCAAACCCTCCCTTCTCACCAGAATGTGTAGAGCCATCACTAGAGGCTTCTCCAACCCAAGAAAATACAAATAATGTAATGTCATTATTTTCCTCATTAAATGAGACTGCATTCATTTGTTGCCATATGTTTGCTTTGAGATTGTGTGCCGACTAACCACAACCTGTGAAATGATTTCAGTAGATGAGAATGTCACATTGTAAAATGATGCATCTGTTCTGCTGAA
Organism: Coregonus clupeaformis; assembly: GCF_020615455.1. Taxonomy (NCBI): domain Eukaryota; kingdom Metazoa; phylum Chordata; class Actinopteri; order Salmoniformes; family Salmonidae; genus Coregonus; species Coregonus clupeaformis. The sequence continues at coordinate 21,076,233 of NC_059202.1, forward strand.
AAATGAATGCTTGCAAGAGTCATAAAACAATAATTTAACATCACTTAACAAAAAATGAATTTTATTTTCAAAAGACAGCACATTGCCAATCAAATATAAACATAAGTGAAATTAAATACAGATTTCATTTTCAGTGAATGATTGTCTTGTCCAGTGAGCAATTCAATGACAGCGATTAAATGGCGTCATTAGATCACCTCCAAGAAGCTTCAACATTCACCTGACAACACATTGGATAAGGCACATACACTAACCAAGTGTTTCTTACCTGTCAAGAAGTTTGAGATCAAAATATAAAGTCGATAAACAAACTGAAAATGACATACTGAAGATGGAGTCAAAAAGGAACTTAGCCTTTCACCCCAATTTTCATAGCAATGGTATATGTGACATGGTTTGTTACAGTTAATGTTTTCTTTTTTATTATAAAAGACAGATTCGATTTTTATTTTATTTTATTCAAAAACAGCGACCATCCTTGGGTGTTCCTGAGTCCACAGGAAAAGGTTAAACTAGACACGTTGTTGGGCGTTCTGGAGGCAGCACATGCTGTTGGCGGTCAATCAAGGGCACTTCCTGTCCACGCACTGCTTCCCTCCCTCCTCGTACTCCTGTTTCGAGATCCACATTTGCTGGAAAGTTCCCTAGGGTAAGACAACATGATACTTATCAGTACAAATCCAAAACAATACAACCACCATCATTGATAGAGTGCATTAGGTCAAAGTAATATGCAATATCATATTATCAAACAGACAAACACACAAATCATAGTGAGCAAGTGACCAGAATCATTGCAATACAGTAGAAGTGTATATCAGTGGAGGCTGCTGAGGGGAGGACGGCTCATAATAATGGCTGGAACGGAGTGAATGGAATGGCATCAAACACATGGAAACCATGTGTTTGATGTATTTGATACCATTCCACTGATTCCGCTCCAGCCATTACCACGATCCCGTCCTCCCCAATTAAGGTACCACCAACCTCCTGTGGTATGTATACAGTGGGGAGAACAAGTATTTGATACACTGCAGATTTTGCAGGTTTTCCTACTTACAAAGCATGTAGAGGTCTGTAATTTTAATCATAGGTACACTTCAACTGTGAGAGACAGAATCTAAAACAAAAATCCAGAAAATCACATTGTATGACTTTTAAGTAATTAATTTGCATTTTATTGCATGACATAAGTATTTGATCACCTACCAACCAGTAAGAATTCCGGCTCTCACCGACCTGTTAGTTTTTCTTTAAGAAGCCCTCCTGTTCTCCACTCATTACCTATATTAACTGCACCTGTTTGAACTCGTTACCTGTATAAAAGACACCTGTCCACACACTCAATCAAACAGACTCCAACCTCTCCACAATGGCCAAGACCAGAGAGCTGAGTAAGGACATCAGGGATAAAATTGTAGACCTGCACAAGGCTGGGATGGGCTACAGTACAATAGGCAAGCAGCTTGGTGAGAAGGCAACAACTGTTGGCGCAATTATTAGAAAATGGAAGAAGTTCAAGATGACGGTCAATCACCCTCGGTCTGGGGCTCCATGCAAGATCTCACCTTGTGGGGCATCAATGATCATGAGGAAGGTGAGGGATCAGCCCAGAACTACACGGCAGGACCTGGTCAATGACCTGAAGAGAGCTGGGACCACAGTCTCAAAGAAAACCATTAGTAACACACTACGCCGTCATGGATTAAAATCCTGCAGCGCACGCAAGGTCCCCCTGCTCAAGCCAGTGCATGTCCAGGCCCGTCTGAAGTTTGCCAATGACCATCTGGATGATCCAGAGGAGGAATGGGAGAAGGTCATGTGGTCTGATGAGACAAAAATAGAGCTTTTTGGTCTAAACTCCACTCGCCGTGTTTGGAGGAAGAAGAAGGATGAGTACAACCCCAAGAACACCATCCCAACCGTGAAGCATGGAGGTGGAAACATCATTCTTTGGGGATGATTTTCTGCAAAGGTGACAGGACGACTGCACCGTATTGAGGGGAGGATGGATGGGGCCATGTATCGCGAGATCTTGGCCAACAACCTCCTTCCCTCAGAAAGAGCATTGAAGATGGGTCGTGGCTGGGTCTTCCAGCATGACAACGACCCGAAACACACAGCCAGGGCAACTAAGAGTGGCTCCGTAAGAAGCATCTCAAGGTCCTGGAGTGGCCGAGCCAGTCTCCAGACCTGAACCCAATAGAAAATCTTTGGAGGGAGCTGAAAGTCCGTATTGCCCAGCGACAGCCCCGAAACCTGAAGGATCTGGAGAAGGTCTGTATGAAGGAGTGGGCCAAAATCCCTGCTGCAGTGTGTGCAAACCTGGTCAAGACCTACAGGAAACGTATGATCTCTGTAATTGAAAACAAAGGTTTATATACCAAAAATTAAGTTCTGCTTTTCTGATGTATCAAATACTTATGTCATGCAATAAAATGCAAATTAATTACTTAAAAATCATACAATGTGATTTTCTGGATTTTTGTTTTAGATTCTGTCTCTCGCAGTTGAAGTGTACCTATGATAAGAATTACAGACCTCTACATGCTTTGTAAGTAGGAAAACCTGCAAAATCGGCAGTGTATCAAATACTTGTTCTCCCCACTGTACATACTAGCAGCCAAAAGTTTGGACACACCTACTCATTCAAGGGTTTTTCTTTATTTTTACATTGTAGAATAATAGTGAAGACTATTATGAAATAACACATATGGAATCATGTAGTAACCAAAAATGTGTTTAACAAATCAAAATATATTTTATATTTGAGATTCTTCAAATAGCCACCCTTTGCCTTTATGACAGCTTTGCACATTCTTGGCATTCTCTCAACCAGCTTCATGAGGTAGTCACCTGGAACGCATTTCAATTAACCGGTGTGCCTTCTTAAAAGTTAATTTGTGGAATTTCTTTCCTTCTTAATGTGTTTGAGCAAATCAGTTGTGTTGTGACAAGGTAGGGTTGGTATACAGAAGATAGCCCTATTTGGTAAAAGACCAAGTCCATATTATGGCATGAACAGCTCAAATAAGCAAAGAGAAACGACAGTTCATCATTACTTTAAGACATGAAGGTCAGTCAATACGGAACATTTCAGGAACTTTTAAAGTTTCTTCCAAGCGCAGTCGCAAAAACCATCAAGCGCTATGATGAAACTGGCTCTCATGAGGACCGCCACAGCAATGGAAGACCCAGAGTTACCTCTGCTGCAGAGGATAAGTTCATTAGAGTTACCAGCCTCAGAAATTGCAGCCCAAATAAATGCTTCAGAGTTCAAATAACACACATCTCAACATCAACTGTTCAGAGGGGATTGTGTGAATCAGGCCTTCATGGTCGAATTGCTGCAAAGAAACCACTACTAAAGGACACCAATAAGAAGAAGAGACCTACTTGGGCCAAGAAACACGAGCAATGGACATTAGACCAGTGGAAATTTGTCCTTTGGTCTGGAGTCCAAATTGGAGATTTTTGGTTCCAACCGCTGTGTCTTTGTGAGAAGCAGTGTGGGTGAACGGATGATCTCCATATGTGTATTTCCCACCGTAAAGCATGGAGGAGGAGGTGTTATGGTGTGGGGGTGCTTTGCTGGGTGACACTGTCTGTGATTTATTTAGAATTCAAGGCACACTTAACCAGCATGGCTCCCACAGCATTTTGCAGCGATACGGCATCCCATCTGTTTTGGGCTTAGTGGGACTATCATTTGTTTTTCAACAGGACAATGACCCAACACACCTCCAGGCTGTGTAAGGGCTATTTTACCAAGAAGGAGAGTGATGGAGTGCTGCATCAGATGACCTGGCCTCCACAATCCCCCGACCTCAACCCAATTGCGATGGTTTGGGATGAGTCGGACGGCAGAGTGAAGGAAAAGCAGCCAACAAATGCTCAGCATATGTGGGAACTCCTTCAAGACTGTTGGAAAAGCATTCCAGGTGAAGCTGGTTGAGAGAATGCCAAGAATGTGCAATGCTGTCATCAAAGCAAAGGGTGGCTATTTGAAGAATCTCAAATATATAATATATTTTGATTTGTTAAACACATTTTTGGTTACTACATGATTCCATATGTGTTATTTCATAGTTTTGATGTCTTCACTATTATTCTACAATGTAGAAAATAGTAAAAATAAAGAAAAACCCTTGAATTAGTAGGTTTGTCCAAACTTCTGACTGGTAATGTATATATATGGATGTGAACTCACTAGTGATGCCAAGATGGAGCCTCCTATCCAGGCACTGAACCTGCGCTCCACCGTTGTGTTGTTGGCTATCAACTTCAGCCTCATGCTCTGAACAGAGGAGAGAAGACAAATTAGACACTGACAGGAACTGTGGACAGGAACATTTACTAACAAGAGGACAAGAAATGGACAAAACAAGTCAATGAGAAATACTTTTGTGCATCACTCACAGGAGGGGTCTTCTGAGAGAGTTCTCTGGTGAGTCGGTCCGTGAAGCCCGAGATGAGTGTGTTGCCGCCGGTGACCACCACGCTACCATAAAGACCCTGAGACAAAGGTCAAAGGTCAGTTATGTGCAACCTCTGTGGGAATAAAGGTCACCTGGCCTCAATCTTGTAATTCTGAATAACATTAATAGATCACATATCACTCACAAAATACACAGGCCTAGTAAACAAGGCAGCCAAAACAAGCAAAGTGATAGGTCTTGAATGCTGGCACCTACCGGCCGAATATCGATGTCACACATTCCCACACTGGTGGTCACCACGTGGCCGACTCCCAACATGGTGTTGCCAGACAGACCCTGTGGATGAGAACCAGAACAGACGGTTAGAACATTGAACATTCCAGGAACACCACATTTCAGACAGGTCACAGAGCATGATTGAGGCATTATGGTATTCAGGTGATTCTCACCTTGGCATTGGAGGGGTCAAAAAGGCCTTCTGGAATCTTCAGCCTCTCTGCCCCAAAGTCACAGTTGTATCCGTTGGGCAGCTCATAGTGAACTGTGGGCATCTGGGCTGCAACTCTGTGGGAGGATTACATTTCAATACAATGAGAATTAACCCTTTAAGGGAGATAACTATTCTGTGGTGGTTATTGTGAAATTATAGAATGGGAGTAAATTATGGTGGACTCACTGTTCATCATATGGCGAGTCTGAAACCTGCAGCACGGACGCTTGGAAATCCTGGATCACAGTCTGGAGGCAGGGACGAAAATATATAAAATAATAGTTCTAAACAGTACAGTAATTAATATTCACATTAGGAAAATGTGAATGAGGAAGACACAAGTTCACATCACGTCTATGGCCTGTATGTTACGGTGATGCAGCACCGACCACCTCCATTGGACGGTTTATGACTTTCTGTTCGCCAATAGAACACACAAAAGCTGCTTACATTACACATGTAGTTGTGCCAGGACCGGGTGACTTGAGGTAGTTTCTCCTTCTTCTTCCAGCTGGCTGGGGCTCCTTCACGTACAGCATCCTACAGCGAGAAACACTAAAGGTTAGCAGAAACGCTGTCATAGTGGACAAGTACCCTGGTTCCAGAGCTGCTTGTGCCGTCTATGGAAATGACCGTAGGAGTACCAACAGATCTGGGACCAGGCTAGAGGAGGAAGAGAGTGGAATAAAGGGAGCCAGGGATTAAAAGGCTTCCAGTCTTTTGAGGTCAGGAATATGAGGAATTCCTGATTCATTCAGAGAAATCACATCTCAGAGTCTGACGGGTGATGGTGAAGACTATCACAGGACAATGGCACATTTTGTGATGTGAAAAATCAAGGCTTGAACAATGGATGGGATTCCTGTGAAGTAGGGTTCCTATCATGGTTTCTTCCGTCCAGTGCTTATTAAATGACAGATATTTCCTTGCTTTACGTTTTGTAGATTATTACTTTTTCAAGCATGCTGTGCGACATGCTCATTTGAATTCATTTGAATGCAAGTACAAGACAATAGAGAACGATGAGGGAATTCCAATTAAGGCCAGTGTAGGGCTTTTGGTAAGGAGTTGATCAAACTGATTCCGTCTATCCCAATTTATAGTGCATGTCAATTTGATGCTCATGCATGCAATGTACGGGAACAAAATACCTGAGTTAGAGCATCACTGTATCAATTGTTATTGGTCAATCGTCAAATTACAAAGCACAAATCTAGACAACATTAATACTACATGCAGATTTTCAAACAAACCCAATATGAAATCCCCTTTTGAATATTTTAAACTATGACAAAAGTGATTATTGAAACAAAAATGTAGTGGATGAAGGGAAATACACGAGACAACCTGAATATGTAAAGATCGATATTTTTTTAAATATCGAAGTTCTATACTTACAAACGCCCCACCACCATAACGTGAGCAATAGCACCAAAAAGTGAGAAGTGGAATCTCTGAAATGAGTAGTTTTGACTTACTTTAGCAGGTCTCACCTTTGATGCAATCATGTAAGGAGGGACTATTTCAACGTTTAACTCTTGAAATAGCTCTCTACATTGCATGCTCATGAAGTCCCCAGCAAGGGGAGACTTGACAATGCCTGAAATAAAATACAAAAAAACATGTCATTTGGATAGTTTTGGGGAAATTATATGGAACACAATATCAGTCTCATTTAAAGCATCAAAACGCTTTCCCCCTCCAATCATTTAGAGCATTATACACCTGCTATGAAGGCTTATAACTACTATGACATACACAGGCCAAGAACACCGAATCGACTTTGCATCATTGTGAACAGAGGCAGTGTCCTCATGCTTGTCCCTTAACGACCCCAACACACTGCTCCCTTAACGACCCCAACACACTGCTCCCTTAACGACCCTAACACACTGCTCCCTTAACGACCCTAACACACTGCTCCCTTAACGACCCTAACACACTGCTCCCTTAACGACCCTAACACACTGCTCCCTTAACGACCCTAACACACTGCTCCCTTAACGACCCTAACACACTGCTCCTTTAACGACCCTAACACACTGCTCCTTTAACGCACCCTAACACACTGCTCCCTTAACGACCCTAACACACTGCTCCCTTAACGACCCTAACACACTGCTCCCTTTAACGACCCTAACACACTGCTCCTTTAACGACCCTAACACACTGCTCCCTTAACGACCCTAACACACTGCTCCCTTAACGACCCTAACACACTGCTCCCTTAACGACCCTAACACACTGCTCCTTTAACGACCCTAACACACTGCTCCCTTAACGACCCTAACACACTGCTCCCTTAACGACCCTAACACACTGCTCCTTTAACGACCCCAACACACTGCTCCCTTAACGACCCTAACACACTGCTCCTTTAACGACCCCAACACACTGCTCCCTTAACGACCCTAACACACTGCTCCTTTAACGACCCCAACACACTGCTCCTTTAACGACCCTAACATTTCCTCATATCATATCAACTAAAATGGCTCCATTGATTGTTATATACCGGTCTGGACTCCTGTGCTATTCTCCTCGGTGTTGTATTTCACTGCAGCTCCGACTCTAATGGCCTCACTGCAGAAAGCCCTTGATGCTTTACCAAGATGGTTGTCATCTCATTTCTCTTTAGTGTAAGGAGATGATTTGGAGGTGGATAATAATGTCAAACCCCTTAACTGCGTTTCCATAATCTTACTGCTACCATACTTTCTATGGAGATTCAATTTGTTGCAGGGAGGGGATGGAAGTGTTGCAGGGAGGGGATGGAAGTGTTGCAGGGAGGGGATGGAAGTGTTACCCAGTTTGCTGCTCTCCAGTTGATTTATTGATTTTGGGGATTCCACAAGCTTGAAGTATTCAAAACCAAATCAGTGTCCATCTAAAGTAATTTCGACCCACATCCCGAGACACGATGGCTTCAAAGTGGATGGACGACATTTCTGGTCAACTCATAAATGGTAAGAGTTTATCCATCCCTTTTAAGACTTGTACATGATGTGGATAAAAAAACGACAACATTCAAACTAAAATAGAAAAGCGGGCAGTGGGAGAAGTTAGACAATTGACCTTGCTGAAGCACGTAACCGTCGTGCACTGGAATGGCTGTTGTGTGCGTGGCGCCGCTGTCTAGCACCAACCCCGTGGATCGTCCGTTGGCAAAGCTGAGTTACTCAAGAGTTAAGAGAACAGAAGGGCCTTTTCTAGAGAGATGAGATGAGATGAGATGTATTTTAGCCCAACCCCTTGTGTCAAAGTCACATGAGCAACAGCTAATAGCAAACAACTCTGGCAAATGTTCTTTTTTTCTTTTTTCAAATGAGACTAACGTGGTTAAATAAAAATTTTAAAAATGCAAAGAAAACAGAGATTTTGGGGTCATTATCAAAACAGCAGATGGATCGTGTCATTTGACTAATGTTTTATTAGTGACACCATCGAGCCACCAGCTTCATTAACCTTCCATTAACATCCTTATATTATTTCAATTCACTGTGGAAGCGGAAGGATACGAGGACAGCACCGCCGTTTTACACAGGAAGAAGGCAGGAATGTTGTAATGCTCAAACATCAGCTCGGTTAGCTTCTCCCGCTTAGCTCGCGTGTTCCACTGCAGAGAAGAGAAAACCATGAAAGATCCTCTTTTTACAACGGCGTTGTGTTCATTAGGGCACACCATAGTAAAACATTTTGCAAGTGAAATGTGAACTAGCGTTTCTTGTTGAACAAGTACAGATAATACCTTCTGTTTCAGAGCGTTTTCTTTCCGTTTGGGGCCTCTAATGCGAAATATCAGTGTACAATGAACCAGCAGGACACCATAGACTGAATAACTACAGAAAACAAAATTCTATATCACAGTACTACAGAAAACAAAATTCTACATCACAGTACTACAGAAAACAAAATTCTATATCACAGTACTACAGAAAACAAAATTCTATATCACAGTATAATAACTCCATAGTGGTTTGTTTTTATTCAAAATCAGGGCTGAGCATTGAGGGCTCTACTGGCTGTCGGTGTGCACGCTCATTCCGACGTACATGGGGCTCACGCCATACTGAACGAGTTTATCACAAAACCTACGCACTATTAAAGGGTGTGTGTTGTAAATGACATGAGGCTCATTCCAAACCGGAGGCGAGGCCTACTCACCGAGGCTTCTGACATGAGTACAGGATGCATGCTGGGCTCTGACTTGAAGTGCATCTTGTAGGTGTGGTCTAGAACGGCCTGGAAGCTGTCCCAGTCCTCGACTTCACAGATAATAAACAAACAAAAGAGATCAATGTACCGAGTTAGAGGATGTCGTGGTTAGAGAATGTCATGGTCACCAGTGCAAATTTCTCACAACAAATTATGTAGGCAAGGGGTTTGGGCCAAGGTAGTTTTCCTTGTATAAAATATCCATAGAAACTGATCACAATCACATAAATTCCTCTCTCTTTGGGCAAGTCATGCAGGTCATCTGCTGCAAATAAAGCCTGGTACTTTTGAATGGTTAATACTTAAGAGCAAAAATGAAGTTACCACGAGCAGCACTGCAGATATTGCAAAGATCAAGATGCAAGAATTCACCCCCACACAGTATCTGTGCATGGGTTTGCTTCACACTGTTAGAGCATGATAGAAATGGGATAAAAACTGCGTAGAAGTGCAGCCTCGCGCTCCATCTCAGTTGTTGCGGAAATTGACCCACTATGCTGTTTACATCTATGTCATATCGCTGACTCTAACTTTAAGGTGTGCATGCATACGTCTCGTCACACAACCACATTGTATTAGACTATGTCTTTCATCTCTGATGCTGGGTCGGATACTGGAGAAAATAGACTAATGAACTTTGCTAATTTGAGCGAAGTGTGAATTCTAATCCAGGGCAGCACTCCAAGGAGCTCCCTGATCTATAGTCTATTAATATCACTGTCACGCTTTCCTCTAAATAGCCCAACTCCCCAGTACTGAATTCAGATTAAAGTCAGTCAGGCCATCCCTACCTCCTAAAGGATCACGTAAGCAGAAAAGTCATTAATGGCATTGTCATAAAATATTGGTTTTGGTTTTTTTTAAATGGGGAATAATGTAAGCACCATGGACAGTTCAGGAGAACCAATACCTCATCCATGATAGTTCTCAGTCTGACCAATGACCAACCATAATTTCTCTTTTCTAACAAAGACCATCCTCTTCATCACCTCTAGTCACTGCGTTGACTGTTGATCATTTCAACGCATTTTTTTTTTTTGTGTGCGTTTATATGGTGGCTTTAGAAAATAAATGTCAATGTTAAATTGACAATAAAGTATATCGTATCATAGTGGCAAAGCACAGACAATTTCAGAAAGGCAAAGCCTCCGGACACGTCAATACTGCCGTTTGTGTTCATCTCACAGGAAGATTATCAGGTCACTGACCAGTGGCCACAGACAAACAGAGCAGTCCAGACAAGGAGCCTCTCTCAAAACATTGTGCATTGTCCTAGATATTGAAGACATCGCCTGGCATTCCCACTACCTGCTCTGCCTATACACTCTGCATGTCACTTCACAGCATTTGCTTTAATTTCGTCCAGGCAGAACGCTGTCAATACAACTTCCACATTGTCCACGATCACATGACGGGGGAGAGAGACTCACTCATGCCGTTTTTGAGTGGTGACATGACCTCCATGTTTTCGCGGGCCACCCTCAGCTGGTTGGTGTCGATGAAGTAGTTGGTGCCCTGCTTGACCTTGTCCCCCCCGTCCGTCTCCATCGGGGTGCTGCCATCCTCCCTGTCCAGGGTCACGCCCATCACTGTGGGAAAGTCAGCCTACGGGCACAAATACATTTGTATATTAGGGTTGGGTGATGTCAACTTTTGTCCTATCGTGATTCTGTACATATAAAAAAAAAAAATAGACGATGTTATCCCAAAATTCACGTTTTTTTTTTTTAAGTCCCTAGTACGAGCTCGCATACTATGGGAGGGATGCCAAATATTTTCTAGTAGCCTATTCCACTCTGGTGTAGCTGCGGAACGAAAGAGATGTGCAGGCCTATCTGAGTGGTGTGTGCCAAAGAGCGCAGGAGGAGCGTGACCCAGTCAACGAGCCTCACTGGCTGTCATGTGCTGGGATGTAAATCAACTCAACGGGCTGCAGAGCAACTCTACTGTCCTCAGTCCTGGATAATTATAAAACGGATTCACATTTATTCTTCATCCTCCTCTTGTTAGGCCTAGGCTACCATGCCTTGTAGGTAGGTTGCACATTTCTAGAATAATATTGAAATTAGAGCCCAACCGATATATTGGTTCACCAATATTAACGTCGGCAGATATTGGCCTTTTATAACTATAATTGGTATAAGCCGACAATTCCACTGATAACCGGTATTCCCTAAATAGAATGAAAAAAGGTAAATCTCTTGCTTATCTGACCACTTGTGGCGATTTTCATGAGTCATTATTGTCACAATGTAAGAAATCCACATCGGTGTCGGACCTAAAAAATAACTAGGTCGGGCTCTAATGGAAATAGGCCATGGCCAACTATAGGTCATGCATCGTTTCTTTCATAAACTTTGCTCAGCTGTAGCCTAAAGGCGTCAGCATGCTTCAGTTCGGCTGGCGCCTAGTGTGTTCGCATACTCCCTTAAGACCTTCGCTTGAAAATCAAGAAAAAAGCGGCAATAGTACTGTTTGTCCATTTTGAGACGCCAGTGCACACTTCCTCAAAATAGTCAGTATAATCTAAGATAACTCAAGAAATCTGTCAATAATTTTGACGTTTTTTTGGTGAAGAGAGCTTAGTCGCGCAATTTTACACCTAACAAAGATGTTTGGTCCAGTATTTCTCAATGAAAAAAGTTGAATGACAACAAAATACTTTATTGAAGAATCCCTACTGTTGACCAATCACCGACGAAGGGGTGTAGACTTCGACTCCGAACTTGCCTCCAGAAAAAAGGTTGTGTGCCCGAACATCCGAAAAAACCCTCACCGAAGTCCAAAACGAAGAAAACGTCACAAAATGTCGTAATAATATATGCATGAACTCTACCGAACTGTTTCGGCTGGGAAGCATGCAGACGCCTTAACGCCTCGATCAGACCGACAGTGTCATTGCATCAATAATGCCTAATAAATTCTGCAATCAAACTTGTTTCATTATGTTATCCAACATTTTAGTGGATGTGTGTGCAACATCTTGGTATTGTTTCTTGTGGCCTGAAATATGTGTCATTCAAAATAAAGCTGTGATTGCGAAGAGCATAGACTCAAACTAATTGTTCCCATTTAAAAGCTGAAACTTTAGTACATTAAACACTATTAGAATATTTGGGAAATACTCATAACTTTCATTTATTTTAACCTTTTTTAGCCTTTTGGTTCGTAACGGCAAGGAGGGATTTTTTTCCCAGCCTCGCGTGCACGCATAATTTCTGTTTTATGACAAACTAAGGTTTGTTGAAATTTCTCATTCGATTATTTTCTCTTGCTATTGTTACTTCCATCTTTCTCATTATTACTATTACCATGTTTTAAGGTTATACATTTATTTTTTTATTTTTTTTTAGATTCATTCATTGTTTGATCATGAAATTGCGCAGAGGGAGAAATCCGGTATGCATAAAACTGAAAGAGTGGCTTATAGGCCAAGTCATATTCATATCAAATGGAGAGAAAATAGGAAATTAGGCTATTAATACAATAAGACACAAGGTGCCCAGTATAAAAAAAAGAGTTTATTGAAATAGCAATATAGGCTATTTACTCTGAATGTCACCCATGCACTGCCCCTGCTGTGCGCCCGACTCCCTCTTTAGTACGTGGTGCCAGTCAAGTTGAAATAGGTTAGGTATCGCCAGTAACATCATGATGTTGTCACCATCGACGATGGCCATCAAATCAAATCTGATTTGTCACATGCGGCGAATACAACAGGTGTAGACTTTACCGTGAAATGCTCACTTACGAGCCCTTTCCCAACAATGCAGAGTTAAAACATTTGAAAATTAGCAAATCAAAATAGAATAGTAATACAATAAATAACAATAACGAAGCTATATACAAGGACTACCTTCATCCTCAATAGACGATTCTAATCAAATCAATTTTTATTGGCCACATACGCCGAATACAACAGGTGCAGACATTACAGTGAAATGCTTACTTACAGCCCTTAACCAACAGTGCATTTATTTTTAATAAAGAAGTAAAATAAAACAAAAAAGTGTTGAGAAAAAAAGAGCAGAAGTAAAATAAAATAACAGTAGGGAGGCTATATCCAGGGGGGTACCGGTGCAGAGTCAATGTGCGGGGGCACCGGCTAGTTGAGGTAGTTGAAGTAATATGTACATGTGGGCAGAGTTAAAGTGACTATGCATAAATAATTAACAGAGTAGCAGCAGCGTAAAAAGATGGGGTGGGGGGGGCAGTGCAAATAGTCTGGGTAGCCATGATTAGCTGTTCAGGAGTCTTATGGCTTGGGGGTAGAAGCTGTTGAGAAGTCTTTTGGACCTAGACTTGGCACTCCGGTACCGCTTGCCGTGCGGTAGCAGAGAGAACAGTCTATGACTAGGGTGGCTGGAGTCTTTGACAATTTTGAGGGCCTTCCTCTGACACCGCCTGGTATAGAGGTCCTGGATGGCAGGAAGCTTGGCCCCAGTGATGTACTGGGCCGTACGCACTACCCTCTGTAGTGCCTTGCGGTCGGAGGCCAAGCAGTTGCCATACCAGGCGGTGATGCAACCAGTCAGGATGCTCTCGATGGTGCAGCTATAGAATTTTTTGAGGATCTGAGGAACCATGCCGAATCTTTTCAGTCTCCTGAGGGGGAATAGGCTTTGTCGTGCCCTCTTCACGACTGTCTTGTAATATCGTACAACCCTAGTGCATATTATGGCGCATTTCCACTGAGGATTTACCCCAGTGTTTCACCCAAAAGGCTAAGACTTTTCTGTTTCCATGTACATGGGCCAGCACCTGTGCTTCACTGGGCCATGGCTCCGGCGGACCTGCTCCAACTTGGGGTCAAGGCAAGGCCGATAGGAATTGACACTAAAAATGCATTCAGCTTTTACCTTTTTTTTTTCAGTGCAGATGAGTGGGAGAGGAAGTAGGCGTTTTCCACATATGTCCTTAAGTGCATGGACTGTAAGCAGACAGACGGCGTGAGGTAACAATGGATAAGTGTGAACATGTGTTTACACCTTCGATGGTTAACGCCTTCTCACAGATAAACTGTTTTGATTCTACAGAGGATGTTGATTCTTCTCTTTACGCGTCCTCACTGCCAGCCCTAGCTATGGAAACACCATTTCCCCAGTATAACATCAGGGTGAATACACTAGTGGAACACTGGTGTTACAGTCAAAAGCAGAATAAGTGTGCATTCCATAAGTGTCCACAAATCAAATCAACAAAAAATACCACATGCGCCGAATACATCAGGTGTAGACCTTACAGTGAAATGTTTACTTACAAGCTCTTAACCAACAACGCAGTTTTTTAAAGAAAAGAGAGAAAAAAATAAAAAAGTATTAAGTAAAAAATGTAAAATAATTAAAGAGCAGCAGTAAAATAAAATAACAGTAGGGAGGCTATATACAGGGGGTACCGGTACTCAGAGGAATGGAACAGGAGGACTCAGTAGTGTTCCATTTCAGACAAATTATGTCATATATCTTTTTACAGGTGATATAAGGCTATGTTTATGTGACCCACTTTCAAACAGCCCCTTATATACCACCTACTTACAGGTATACCCCTTTTATACATGTCAGTGGGCAACTGGCGAATTGGGAGGGGTGGGGGTGTAGTTAAACCATGGGGGCTGGTTGTATTTCAGATTAGGGAGGTGTTAAACAATGGAAGTCTTAATGAATGTACCTGCTAAAAAACAGAACCATTCACACAGACCCGATACCTGTATTTTGGTTACAGGGTCTGTGAAACTGCAGTAACCATGACTAGGTCTTCCGGTGGCTTTTTATTTGCCATGTTATTTTACCCCTTTCAGATATACAACAAGCTGGCAAAAAGAAGCAGGCATGCTAAAAAAGAAATCCAGTTTGCAGAACGATGTAATTTGTCCATTGCCTAGCCATAGACAGTAGCACATTTTACATTTACATTTTAGTCATTTAGCAGACGCTCTTATCCAGAGCGACTTACAGGAGCAATTAGGGTTAAGTGCCTTGCTCAAGGGCACAATGGCAGATTGTTCACCTAATCGGCTTGGGGATTTGAACCAGCAACCTTTCAGTTACTGGCCCAAGGCTCTTAACCACTAGGCTACCTGCTGCACATCAAGTCATTCTCTTATGATGACAGACAGTGGCCTTATTTCTATTCATGAAGGCAAATGCACGTGACACAGGAACTGACAGACTACCTAAACCCAATTCATGCTCACTGTCTCATGGGTGACAGTCCTTATTTCCTGACATTAATACCCTCTAGAAGGAAATTAATACGCAGAGGAAGATGCATAGTTAAAAATAAGGTCACTAGACTTGGGCGCTTACCTTGGGACAATCTTCTCCAGCATAGCCGGCTCTCACTGTGTAAGAGCCTATGTCAAACACCAGGGCTCCAACCTCATCTGCAGAGAAAAGATGCAAAAGTGAAGAAATTACACAACAGTAACTGTCTTGCAAGTAATGTACAACGTTGGAGCAATGTTTTGATATACATCAAGACTAGAGGCTAGCTTTAAACCACACTTCTAGCTAGCTATATTTCTACTTAGAAAGCTAAAAAATGAAAATATGAAATGTCTGTGTATGAATTCTAAACGTATTATTTTGGTTGAACTTCCGTATAATATGCTAATATCCTGGACAACTAAAAGCTACATAGCTAACGTTCGCTAAAATTATAAAATAGTCAGCACGCTAAAGTAGCGAGTAATTAATATGCAAAGAGCTGTTAGACATGTAGCTAGCGCTAACTTAGCTAGCTAGTTGCAGCTTTCACTCATTAGATGGAAGGCAGGCAGTCATATTTCATAAATCACAAAGTAGCAAGTACATGAGAGAAAATAAATGATTTTGCCCGTCATTGATAGCTAGCTAAATGCTAAAGATAATACCAAAGAATTCCTATCTGTGATAATACCAGTCTGCAGAGCACTTTGCTAACAGGCTAACTAGCAAGCTAGTTGTAGCATATTTCTTCCTACGGCACAACGTGGCGCATTCATTCATGTAATTTTTACCTCAAAATCACACTCACCGCCTCCATACACCCCGCCACTCATCCTCGCAAATGATGAACAGAAAAATTTAACTTTCTGGTTAATACGATTGAAGAAAAACTCTCGGCAGCTAGCTAAACGTTTTATCACAACAAAAGAAATTAATTAACGTGAATCAACCTAACCCACGCCATACAGCCTTTACCACGCTATCCAATCAAACATTGTAACGACATCACTAGATCCGCCTCTGTGCGTGACTTTAAGTTTCTGTGAGAGGAAGGGGAACTGTATTTTGGATGAGATTGGAAGGAGTTAACCTAACAGCCCCCAGTGGTTAAAGACTTGAAGAAGGTACGGTCAATTGTAAAAAAATTAATAAAAAAAAACATCGTCAGAAGTGGTCAAAGATAAGAATACCCAGAGATGATCAATACATTTTCTGCACCAGTGGAGTTCAATCACTATATTTAATCAAATAAACTGTCAAATTGATAATATTGGTTAATTTGTTTTAGACTAGTAATGGTCCTTATTATTTGACTTTCAATGGGTAGAGCATAGAGCTTGGACGATAAACCGTAAATGATCCACTCAGACCATACCGACCATTTTATCAAGGACATTTGACTGATATCGATAATTACGATAAGTAGCCTATAGTAGATACATGTGAAGTTTGAAATGAAATCAGTCTGCTAATATGTACTAAGGGCTATTGTTAATGTAAAAGTAGTAGTAGGAGTAGTAGTAGGTCTAAGGGTACGGTAATATACAAAAGTAGGCGAACTGGTGAACATTTATGTTATAAACGTATCATTGTATTCATCGTAAACCTTATAATTCAGTCAATTTATCTCAAGTAGGGCAACTGTCTGTCTGTGTGTGTGTCAAGCTGTCTACCTCTCAGAAATAAAGTTCTGTCCCTTTAAAAAAAGAAATACTACTCCTCCCACTTTCTCTTTTCCTCATGTCCCCCCCCCCACGCACGCACACACACACACACACACACACACACACACACACACACTAACACACTAACACACTAACACTAACACACACACACACACACAAACACCCAGCCCTCTGCCTCATGCATCAGCTGTCTACATAACTGCTCTTCTTGCAATATTTAGTCACTGAGCATAGAGGAAGAACTGAAACCTCACGCCGTCTGTCTGCTTACAGTCCATGCACTTAAGGATATATGTGGAAAACGCCTACTTCCTCTCCCACTCATCTGCACTGAAAAAAAAGGTAAAAGCTGAATGCATTTTTAGTGTCAATTCCTGTTTTTTGTTGAATGGATTTATGGCTTGAGAAATGTGTGTAGTAGGTGAGTCAGACAGATCAGTTGTGAGTGTTGCTTCAAGCGAGGTGTGGTGGGGTGTGTGTCTGTGTGTGTGTATATATTTGTGTATGTGCGTGTGTGTGTGTGTGGTATCAATATGTCACACAAGTCTGAGGTAATGCCTTGGTCTTATCGTGTGTCTTGAGCCTGGGGTGCACCCAAATGTCAAATCAAATTAATTGCGGGCTTATACCAACTAATAAATTAGTAATCGGGTATCACAGGGTTTTGACTGTGAAGGGATGCGCAGTCATTTTTGTGTATTATTATTTAATGAATAGAGAAAGGGCCAAGTGGAAAAAAAAGAGTTTGAACATTTCAGTGAGAGTTGAACATTTCAGTGAGAACTGAACATTTCAGTGAGAATTGAACATTTCTGTGAGAGCTGAACATTTCTGCAAGAGCTGAACATTTCAGGACATTACAGTGACTCAGGACATTTCAGAGATTCAACAGAGACATTACTTTGTCCTGATTCACTTCAT